>NC_056004.1:21103137-21405054 GCF_018446385.1 Zingiber officinale
AAAGAATATATCTTAACCCTCTCTTTAACTTGTCCTTTTATAACTAAACTATATTACATGTTCTTATCTCTTCACGAAATAGCCGCGGAACGGTTGGTTGGTCGGGTTTTGACCAGGTTAAAGGTCATTGGTTCAAGCCTTGGCTTGGATATTTTTTGTTGAAACTTCTTTCGTTTAGTAAAAATATCAAACGACCTCCAAATATTGCATAAAAATACTCTAAAAATTTCTAAAAATATCTAGATTATTCTAAAAGTATTTCTAAATATTTTTGAATTACTTTTAGGACACAAAGTGAGAAATTTTGGGTTGTTACACGCGAGGATCAAGGGCATCCTCAACGGGCTTCATGCGATAGGCCACCAGATGGAAAATAGAGACTTAATAAGGTACGCATTAAATGCTTTTCCACGTAATAGTTTGTGGGCATCAATTGTAGATGCCTACAAAATTTCTAAAAATCTTTCTAAGTTAAAATTAGACGAGCTCTTCTGTGAATTAGAATTACATGAACAAACTAATGCTGGAGCCGAGAAAGGTATAGCTTTATTTGCAGGTTCCTCCAAAGAAAAGAAGAGTAAGCCTGAATATGAAGAAGATTTCGACCAAGACTCCGAAGACGAAGAACACCTGGTGAACTTGGTAAGAAAAATGTTCACCAGGAGAAAAAGGAGCTTCAGCAAAAAGGGCTTTCAAAAGATTAGTTCTCCCTCAGAACAAAAGAACGTGACCTGCTACGGCTGCAACAAAAAGGGACACTACAAGAACGAATGCCCAAAACTAAAGTTCGACAAACCAAAACCAACCAAAAAGAAGGCCCTCAAAGCAACGTGGGACGACTCCTCGGACGAATCGGAGGAAGAAGAGCAGAAACATCAGAGCCACCTCGCACTGATGGCCCGCGAAGCTGAAACAGAAGACGAGTCGGAAGATGAAGACGAGTCTGAACCCGAAACAAGCCACGAGTCCGTACTCGTTTCCGAAGGCCCGAATGAGGTAAATTTTAATTTAAATAAAAAATTTTTTAGAATTATTTCCTGTTTAAATAGTAAATTGATTAAACTAGAAAATGAAAACAAATCACTTCTTGAGGAAAATCAAGACCTCAAGGAACAAAAAGAAAATACAAATCCAACTCAAGATCTAACACTTGAGGAGGAGAATTTATCATTAAAAAATGAGATTAACAATTTAAAAGAAATGTTAGAAAAATTCACAACAAGATCAAAAAATCTAGACTTAATCCTAAATAATCAAAAAACATGCTATAATAAAATCGGACTAGGATATAAGTCGAATTCAAATAAAACCTTCAAATCATTAATAACCCAATACAAATCAACCAATCTAGCTTGGGTTCCGAAAGCGTGCTTAACCACGCAAATAGGACTTAATCAATATTATATACCTAAAGAAAAAATACATTATATAAAATCAAATAAACCAAACCAAAATCCAAAATACAAACCTAAATCAAAATTTAAACACTTTAAAAATCAACAAAATTATCACCAAGTTAACCATAACTATAAAAGGAATCGACACAAACCTAAAACCAAAATTTAAATTAATGGCCAATAATTCAGGGGGAGGCTCCAGAATAGTTAGCACCTCCAAAACTAACTTACTCGACAGGGTAACCCAAAATTAACTAACCCGGCAGGGTAATTAGGATTAGTTAAAAAGAGACCAAGTTTAACTTGAATCATGGTACTGGTAAAGTTTTTGGATGATAGTACGTTAGGGAAACTTGGGCATCGCATGTCTAGAAAGATATGGTTTCGATCTGGTGCATTTGGCCAAGTGGAACTGACCGAAGCTACCCTTAAATGAATCCTAACCAGTTAGACCAAGATTTAGTACTAAGCTCCGTGGATAGGACTATTCGGAAAACCTCGAAAGGTTGGTTACTACTAATGACGTCCATGTGACTCACCAAGCTTAGAAGTTTATCCGAAAAATGCCTATTTGTGGAGACCAAAGCTAAATCTGAATCTAACACAAGTTAAACCAAAACTCCATCCAATTTCATCTCGCAAAATCATAGGATTCCCTGATTGATAATATAGATCGGGTGAGATGAATAAGGCTAAAATTTTAATTTTAAACTTAAAAATTAATTTCAAAATCTTAATTTTAAACTTAAAAATTAATTTCAAAATTTTAATTTTAAACTTAAAAATTAATCTTAATTTTAAACTTAAAAATTAATTTCAAAATCTTAATTTTAAACTTAAAAATTAATTTCAAAATTTTAATTTTAAACTTAAAAATTAATTTCAAAATTTTAACTTTAAACTTAAAAATTAATTTCAAAATTTTAATTTTAAACTTAATTTCAAAATTTAATTTTAAACTTAAAAATTAATTTCAAAATTTTAATTTTAAACTTAAAAATTAATTTCAAAATTTTAATTTTAAACTTAAAAATTAATTTCAAAATCTTAATTTTAAACTTAAAAATTAATTTCAAATTTTTAATTTTAAAAAAAAATAATTTCAAAATTTTAATTTTAAACTTAAAAATTAATTTCAAAATCTTAATTTTAAACTTAAAAATTAATTTCAAAATTTTAATTTTAAACTTAAAAAAAAAATTAATTTCAAAATTTTAATTTCAAACTTAAAATTCACTTTAATTTTAAAACTTAACTTAAATAGTGTCTGCTCAAAAATAAAAACACTAACGTTAAATCCCACTTACTGTAGGAAACCAAGTGGATTTTGGACAGTGGTTGCTCCAAACATATGACTGGAGATCACACCAAGTTCACTCAACTCACTTACAAAAGCTTAGGAACAGTTGCCTTTGGAAACAACGGCAAACTCAAGGTAATTGGTATAGGTAATATTGAATTAAAAATAGACTTTATAATTACAAATGTGTTACTTGTTGAAAATTTTAAATATAATCTTCTAAGTATAAGTCAATTGTGTGATACTAGGTATAAAGTTAAATTTCTATCCACAGAGTGTTTAATCAAACATCTAGACAATCCTACCATAAGCCTAAAAGGTTTTAGAAAAGACAACATCTATGCCATCAACTTAACCACTTCTTCCATTAAGTGCTATTTAACACAAAAAGAAGAAATTTGGTTATGGCATAGAAGGATGTCTCACACCAACTTTAGAAATATAAGTAAACTAAATGGACTTGTGAGAGGCTTACCAAAATTACCTAACTTAGATTCAACCATATGTAATGCTTGTCAACAAGATAAACAAACCAAATCCACTCACAAACAAACAAATCAGCCACAAACTAACTCAATATTAGAACTTCTACATTTAGACCTTTTTGACTTCCATGGAGTCAAATCTATAAATGGAAACTTATATTGTTTAGTAATTATAGATGATTATTCTAGATTTACTTGGGTAAAATTCTTAAAACATAAAGATGAAACTTTTGAAATCTTTATAAATTTCTGCAAACAAATTGAAAACGAAAAAGATATTAAAATTAAAAGAATTAGGAGTGACAATGGGGGAGAATTTAAAAATCATAATTTTAACAAATTCTATCTTGAAAATGGCTACCATCACGAATTTTCATGTCCTAAAACCCCCCAACAAAATGGAATTGTAGAAAGAAAAAATAGAACCATACTAGAAGCCTCTAGAACCATGTTAAATGAATATAACCTACCTAAATATTTCTGGGCAGAAGCTGTTAGCACAGCCTGCTATGTGCAGAATAGAACAACATTAAATAAAAGACATAATAAAACCTTCTTTGAAATATTTTATAACAAACAACCTAACATAAAATATTTTAAAGTATTTTGGTGTCCAGCATTCATCCTAAATACTAGAGAACACTTAGGAAAATTCACCTCTAAAGTAGAAAATGGAATTTTTGTAGGATATTCTCTAAACAGTAGGGGTTACAGAATATATAATAAAATTTCGCTAAAAATCGAGGAAACCACAAATGTAAAATTTGAAGAAACCCATGGACAAACTCAACTTCAACCTACTGAAATTAATAATTCTGAAAAAAACCAATCAATCCCTAGACTATGAAGAAGATGAACACACTCAAGAAAATGAACCCCCTAGAACTATAAGAGTAAATCCTAATCATCCAACTGATCAAATAATTGGTGACCCAGACTTGAGAGTTCAAACCAGATCATCCTTTAGAAACCTAAGTCAAATTTCTCTAATTTCAAAAATTGAACCCAAAACTGTGGATGAATCCCTACTAGACCCAGACTGGATTATAGCTATGCAAGAAGAATTAGCCCAATTTGAGCGTAATGAAGTTTGGGACCTAGTACCATCACCTAAGAATAAGAAAATAATAGAAACAAAATGGGTATTCAGAAACAAGTTAAGTGAAACTGGGGAAATTACTAGAAATAAAGCTAGGCTAGTTGCCAAAGGGTTTAGTCAGGTTGAAGGACTTGACTATGATGAAACCTATGCCCCAGTAGCCAGATTAGAATCCATTAGAATGTTACTAAGTTATGCAACCCACAAGGGATTTAAACTATACCAAATGGATGTTAAGTCTGCTTTTCTTAATGGACTAATTAAAGAAGAAGTTTATGTAGGTCAGCCTCCTGGGTTTGAAAGTCTAGACCACCCTGATTATGTTTTTAAGTTAAAGAAAGCATTATATGGACTTAAACAAGCACCCAGGGCATGGTATGAAAGGCTAACATCGTACTTAACGTCTAAAGGATTCAACCAAGGTCAAATTGACCCAACCTTGTTTGTTAAATCATTAAATACAGACATATTTATTGCACAAATATACGTAGATGATATAATATTTGGTTCAACAAATTCATAATTTTTAGAAGAATTTATTAATCTAATGGAAAAAGAATTTGAAATGAGCTTAGTAGGAAAATTAACTTATTTCTTAGGATTACAAATCAAACAAACAAATGAAGGAAATTATATTTATCAACATAAATACACTAAAGAATTACTTAAAAAATTCGGAATGGAAAATAAAAAAAAAATAAAAACACCTATGGCAGTAAACACAATCTTAGACAATGACCCAAGTGGAAAATCAGTTGACTTAAAATATTATAGGAGTGCAATAGGAAGCCTACTGTACTTAACTGCAAGCCGACATGATATTTTATTTGCAGTTAGTATGTGTGCTAGATACCAAACTTGTGCTAAGGAATCCCATTTGACACAAGTTAAAAGAATTTTTAGATATCTTAAGGGAACAACAAATGTAGGAATTTGGTATCCTAGGACAAATAATTTTGAACTAATAGGGTATTCTGACTCAGATTATGCTGGATGTAAATTAGACCGCAAAAGCACAAGTGGTGGATGCCAATTATTAGGTTCATCACTTGTCAGCTGGTTTAGTAGAAAGCAACATTGTGTTGCTCTATCTACAACTGAGTCAGAATACATAGCTATAGGCGAATGCGTTGCACAATTATTATGGATGATGCATACTCTAAAAGATTTCAACTTAAACATCACAAATGTAAAAGTATTAATTGACAATATAAGTTCAATTAACCTAACCAAGAACCCTGTGCATTATTTAAGAACCAAACATATTGAAATTATGCACCACTTTATCAGGGATCATGTTACTAAAGGTGATATTGAACTCAAGTACATTGAGTCCAAATCAAATTTAGTTGACATTTTCACAAAACCACTCCCTGAAAGTGAATTTAGCAACTTACGTCGAAAATTAGGGATGTGCTTAATAGACTAGGATTTTTCAAAAATATTTTCAAAAATTGTTTTCAAATTATTAGTTAAACCTGTTTTCAAAACTTTCCATTTTTTAGATTTTCAAAAACAGTTTTGGCCTTAGACTAGTTTTTTGAATCCTTAGAAAGCATGTACCCATAGGACTAGTTTTGAGCATCTCACCAACACCTTAGGTTTACCTTGCTTGTGTTTGACAAACATAGAAAGGGGTGAGATGCATAGGCCAACTGTCTGGACTTAAGATGCTTATTTCAGTGCATCAGCATAAGTCTGGACGTTAAATACAAATCAGACATTAATCAGATTAAGTTCATCAGTCAAGTCAAACACTGACTACTTATAATCAACTTAATCTGACTAACCAAGTGAAAGCTACTATCTTCTGATAGTTAGTTAGTACCTAATTGGTTAGACAGTTGTATAATTTTAAGTGTCAAGTTCAAGGGGAGAAATTAATTAAAAATTTGTATATTTTTTTAAAACTAACTTATTTTTGAACACCAGTCTTCAAAAAGGTTAAAATTTAACTGAGTGTTTGAAAAATTGGAAGTTTTAAAATCCCACCTAATTTTTAAACTTGATTTTAAAGTTGAAAATTATTACAAATCTAAACTTATTCAGTTTTGTAGCATATGCTTGAAAATTCAACTTTCCAAACTTAGCTTTTATCAAATTAGCCTTAAACTTGAAAAGTATTTGAAAAATTTTACACATTTGAAAAGTTAAACTTGATTAACTTTAAACCTATACTTTTTTTGTCTCCCCCAAGTCAACTTGACTATTTTTTTTAACTTGCTGTTAAAAATTGTACTTTTATCAGTATCTTTTGAACTAAACTTTTTGTTACTCTACACTATACTTGTTTACCCCTGCTTATTTTTTGATGAATGCCAAAGGGGGAGGGTTAAGTGGTTAAGTTAGCTAAACCAGAATTGAAAATACAAACTAACTTAAAAACCCTTTAAATGCTTGTTTTTTCTTGCATATGTTTTCACTAACTTAACCAGGTTGTCATTCCATCAAAAAGGGGGAGATTGTTGGTGCGGTTAGCACTAACGATTTAACCCAGGTTTTGATGAATGACAAATCAGGTTAAGTTAGTCTATTGTTGATCTAACACTCTGATCGAGTGTGCAGGAGAAGTCCAGACAGGTCGACGGGCTGACCAGATGTCTGGCACGAAGTCCAGCTAGGTCGACGGGCTGACCGGATAGCTGGCGAGAAGTCCAAGCGGGTCGACGGGCTGACCGGACGCTTGGCAAGAAGTCCAGCTAGGTCGACGGGCTGATCGGATAGCTGGCGAGAAGTCCAAGCGGGTCGACGGGCTGACCGGACGTTTGGCGAGAAGTCCAGCTAGGTCGACGAGCTGACCGGATAGCTGGCGAGAAGTCCAGACGGGTCGAAGGGCTGACCGGACGTCTGGCAGGTAAGTAAGGTAAGTCACTGGAGGGGAGTGACTGCGAGGACGCGTTCCCGGGAAGGGAACATTAGGCGTCGATCCGGCTTAGATCCATTTCGGATGTCTAAGTCGAGATCGTGACTAGATTCCGGTCTCGGAAAGACGGAATCTAAGTCATACTATTTGTACTAATTCATACTATTATAAAATGTGCTAACAATCTGTTTTGCAGGATATATATTGCCTCGGACTAACTTTGTTTTGCAGGAAAAGGGAGTTTTCTGGAACAAGGTGGTCCGGGCGCCCGGAGGGGATCCGGGCGCCCGGAAAGCAAATTATATCCAGGCCAAGTCGTTGTCACGTGGAGCATCTCGGTTTGAGCAGCTACGTCACATTCCAGGCGCCCGGAAGGAATCCAGGCGCCCGGAACAACTTATAAAAGAAGCCCCAGGCAGGAGCTTCAAAATCAACCTTTCACATCTGAGAACTCTGAGATTACTCGCTCTGCTGCTCTGCGCTCCAACGACGCTCACAAAGCTCCGACGATACGTTCCCGCTCTTTTAAATTCCTTGTCTGTCGGTACAGCTTTGTTTTTCTTGTCATTAGCATCTTTTTGTACTTAAATTGTAATTATCCGAATTGCTAGTGAATTGCCCAACGAAAGTACTCAAGGAGTACGGGCCTTCGAGTAAGAGTCGTCACAGGCTCCGAACGAAGTAAAAAAATCTTGTGTCTACTTTACTTTTCCGCTGCGCTTATACTCGATATTTTCGAATCGATATTCACCCCCCCTCTATCGAATCTAACGGTCCTACAATAATTAACGTAATACTTCCAATAAACATAATAGACATGAGTGCACACACAGAACTGATATAATCAACAAGATATAACGAATAATACAATAAATCATATGTACACATATCCCGACACAAATTTAATCGACAAGATACCTCCATCATAACACCCAAATACATGTGCACATACTACTACCTAGATTCAATCGACAAGATGGCTCCAATAAAATAACCAAACACGTACGCCTAACCACATAGGTATAATCCACTAGAAACTTACAATAATCATAACTGGATATGTATACAAACACTACCTGCAAATGGACAATCTATCCTAGGACTCCTACAACATATACATAGATATGCATAATCAGCATATTAACCCAATTAACTAGATAAAACCTTATGCTACCAACTCTCATGGGTTAGTGGTATACCTAAAAAATCAAGCATAAGTATCAAGCAGGAAAAATAATAATCATAGACAATCCAATGTATGACAACCTAATCATCCAGTAATAACCATGCTCTAAGTTCAAACGAACAAATAGAGGCCAAGAAAGAAATACTCGCCATGGTTCAACATTGCACATCTACGTCGTACCACTACAGAGACTATATCTAATGGTTCACTCAACCTATTGACTAAGAGTCTACCTATCAAGAGTGTATTTCTAGATCTCTTATAGTCGTGACTGTAAATATCCTCCGTCAAATGTCAACAAAAGATCGAACACTCTCTGATCTGACAAATAGACTCAAGACCTTGGTAAATGATCATGTGATCAAGGTCTTAAGATACTTGATAGAGACAATATTAGTCGAGCTATCTAACCATTGTGTCGCAGTACTTCATGCTATGGTTGCTCTACCTGAGGTTCAGTAACCTCTAGAGGCGAGCAATGCACACAAGATCGAGAAACGCTAGAACTAAATAGCTAGTCAAAATATCTGTCAATTGATACTCTGCCCCTCGTATATCATCATATGATATTTCCACTCGAAATAGTGGATCTTATTGGTGTTAATCAACTAACACCTTGGTAACGGTTATATCTCCTAGGTGTTAAGCATTAGCTCTACACCTTCTTACATCAATGGGGGTCACCTGACCCAAATGTACCTTCTAAGTTATCTAACCAGATACATACAGTCTAAAATTAAAATTCTCATAGAATAGGATACATCAATCCTCTATAGATTGACCAAGCTGATAATAGCATACGGCTAATTCAGTCTTTTCCACGTCGATACCAGCCATGTACTCAAATGTGCTTACAATATCTAACTAAGCATGAGTAACTCAAAGATCAACATCTCTATAAAATAGAGTAAGTCAATTCCCTGTTGATCGGACCAACCAAAATTAGATCGATCATCTACTAACTAAATCTAACAAGAGTACATTAATCCTCCGTAAGCAACTAAGGTAAATCGATCCACGACTATCCAAGTCAACAAGTGTAAATCAGTCTTTTACTGACCGATCTAACAAGAGTAAAATAATTATCTACTGTCGAAACAACCTAAGTTAAATCAGTACTCTACTAGCTGAGTCAATATGAATATACAAATACTATCCATTACTCAGCTAATAATAACAGAGTCTGGTATGTGCCTCCAACCCTAACCAACTAGTAGTAAAAGAAGTTAAAACTATTGGTGGTATGATATGAACAATCCCCTGAAACTGTAATCCTTGATCTCTATTAGGGTTAACCATGATCAGTGATTGACCCATCACATATAATATATGTTACAACAACGAGACAGGTACTAACAAAAGTACTAACACATGTTATAACTATCATAGTCAATAATACATATACTAACAGAATTGTATGAATACAATATACCAACATACCTCCTATAGTTTGGAGATGTCCTGTTGCTGCCAATTCCCCAAACTCGAAAAGTCACATCTAGAAAACCAAAACACGAAATCCAAAACACAGGAAATAAGACTCGTAAACCTATGGCTCTAATACCAAATAAATTGTCACGCCCCGAGGAGTCCCAGCCAGTGGAAAATCCGATAACATCTTCCCTGTACTAGTGACAATCTGAATCATTTCTACATTCACATATATACATCAACCACACACGGCTGGACTATATACACAACCACACAGTTTATATTCAGTCCACTCGCCTGTAACAACTAAAATACAACCACGCGGCTATATATATATCTAACAGCCCACTCGACTATACTAAAAAGAAGAAACACAACGAAAATATGATAAAATCATCACAGACCAAAAACAAGGACTGCTAGCCGGCTAGGTTTATACAACACCACAATCAAACAAAAATACCACATAACAACATTCCGAAACCAAAACCTAAATTTACATTGCTAAGTAAACCAAAAACATAGACCAAATAAAGTATAAATGAAAACCAGAAACATGTCTTCGGATGTGACGTGGGAACCGGTAGACAGGATACTCCAAGCGACTCCAAAAATCTACATGCTACCTGAAATAAAAATAACTCAACGGTGTGAGTTCAAAGAACTCAGCGGATATCAAGCTAACATGCCTAGTAAGATATAACTAACAGAAATAATCATGCGGTACAGTTTCCTGAACAAAAGTAGGGAATGCAGACTGAAAAAGCTGAAGAAACTGTACTCACCAAGGCCTCCTATCCAGAACTTACGATCGTTAGACCAAATACCTCATGTCTCCTGTATGCATGTCAATCATATGCAAACACCAAAATGCAGCAACCAATATGCAACAATCACAAGCAATAAATGCAATCATGCAATATGGTGCAAAATGACATGTGTCACCCTTGACGCAGTCAACCATCTCACACGCGATGGTGAGACCGAGTGGGTAGGACTATGACAACTGTGCACTCTGCCATCACTGCTCCTGAGTGACCTAATGGACAGGATGCTGTCGGAGTACACATATCCTCCTACCCCAAACAGAGTGGGGGAGTGCAATGTTCTCATCTCCCTGAGATAGTCCAGAGGAGGGATCCCTGCCGGCTACCACGCTGTGTCACCACACCCTGCCTGATATACAACTAATCCATGAGTGATTGTGTGTGCAAATCATGTAACTGGCGATGTGCTCAACAATAATGGAGCCGACAATCGCACAGCAATTAATTATGCAAGAACGTGCATGACACTAAGTATGTAAATCCTAATCATAATCACCTCCACATAATATGTACCAAACAGGAAAAATAAATCATACCATGACCTAGGTATCACAGATCTAAGTACACATGCCAGATAAAAAAATCCAGAAAACTAGTCCTATACTCAGTGAAACCTAGTATATCACTTCCTCTAGGAACTAAGGTACACATAGCAATAATCAAGAGATATAAACATGGGTGCATAACAAACAACAAACAGAACATACAATAGGTATCAAATAGTGACATACCAAGGGCAAATCTAAGCATGATCATTACCACTAGCTATAAATTACTATGCATATCAAAGTGACAATATCATAAAAGATAAGTCAAGAGATACCCGCCTCAAAAGAAGATCGTGTTAGAAGTATCCCACGTCAAATGATTCGTTGCAGATCAAGATCCACTTGAAGTCCTCTCTCTAGCACCAGCATTGTCTGGACCTGTAGCTGAACTGCAGCATAGAACAGCTTGCGCCCATCATAAACTCTTTCAAACTTCCTTCACTATGCTCTCACATTGCATCATCAATGCAAAACTTGGAACTGACTACAACGTTTTCCTTTATGAGATAAAAGATGCACTGACTGAAAGACCTTAGATACACTCTCAATTTGATCCAACAAAGCTAGTGCATGGCGCAGACTAAGAGAGTGGTACCATAATTGATGCAGTTGCTTACTGTGAGAGCCAAGAAGCTTCTTTGCATCAGCCATATCAACAGAAATACTCTCAGCAGATTCACTAAACAACCGCAGAATTTGAGAGTAGTATTGAATTGCTTTATTAAACCCATGATGATAAACCTGAACAACTTCATCCACAACATCCTCAACAAGATCTCTCTGTTCCTTCAAGAACTGAACTTCACCTTCATGATCTTTTGATGTCAACATGTGGACAACACGTGGCAATGAATCTAAACAGCTCACAGCTCAACTTTCATCAATCTGCTTTATCAGCAGGAATCGGCAACCCATCGAAGATCCCTTTAGCCCTTCCGTAACTCATCATAGCAAGTCGATTAAAACCTTATCGACGGGCCACGAGATCGTCCGACAGAGAAAGGAGATCGAGCGACGTCGAGTGAGGGAGGAAGGTTTTCGGCTCTGGACGGTGGTCGAAGAGGGTGGCGGCATCAGGCGGCGGTGTGCGGCATGGGAGGGAATCGGCGATGAGAAGAGTTCGGGCGGCGCGAGGTCGACGAAGAGGAAGAGGGGTTTTCGGCGAGGGAAAAATTAGGCACGGTAGAAATAAGAAAATAAATTAATTTAGGAAACTTAGGCGTTTGGTTTAGGGGAATAGGAGTGGGGAATGAGAATCATTGATTACCTCCTCTTCAATAAGTCATTACCCTATTTTCATCAATCAAAATATTTTCTTATTCCAAAAATACCCTTGACCTAAAACTAAAATTCTCCCTTAATACCAAATATCAAAATATATTTATTTATTTTTTCTTTCATATCACTTCTCTCTCCTTGTTCTCTCTCATCATTTTATCACACACTTTCTCTCTCCTTAATCTATCCTATCACACTCTCTTTCATCTTTTTTTCTCATTACACTTTCTCTCTCATCGTACTTTCTCTCTCCTCAATCTCTTCCATCACACTCTCTTCCTTTTTTCTCTCATCATACTTTCTCTCTCCTCAATCTCTCCCATCACACTATCTTTTCTCTTTTTTTCTTATCATACTTTCGCTCTCATCACACTTTCTCTCTCCTCAATCTCTCTTGTCACACTCCCTCTTTTTTTCCTTAACACACTTTCTCTCTCCTCAATCTCTCTCATCACACTCACTGCTTTCTTTTTTCCTCATCGCACTTTCTCTCTTATCATACTTTCTCTCTCATCACACTCTCTCCTCTCATTTTTCTCATTATATTTTCTCTCTCTTCATCCTCTCCCATCATACTTTCTCTCACATCATATTTTCTCTCTCATCTTCTCTCATCATGATCTCTCCTATCACACTCTCTTTTCTCATTTTCTCTCATCATACTTTCTCTCTCATCAGACTTTCTCCCTCATCATTCTCTTTCATCATATTTTTCTCTCACATTCATCTTTCTCTCATATCTAATTTTTTCTCTTATTTTCCTTTAAGGGTAAAAAGGGAAATTTTAATTTATTCCGATAGAAAATATGTAACTAATCAAACATTGCTTTTAAAAGTGATATTCATGCTCATACCTATTCCCATTCCACAATACAATGATTCTCATTCCGATTCCTATTCCTAGGAAAGAACCAAACGCCCCCTTAGAGTGCCTTTGGTTTGTGCGTTTTTTATTTTCATTTTTTGAAAAACGTACATTTCTAGAAAATGATATTTGGTTTATATTTTTTGTGTCTATTTTTTTAAAAAAATAACTAGCGTTTTCTAGAAAAATAGAGAACGATAAAAAATCATTTTCTGTTTTCTAGAAAACGCGCGTTTTTCAGAAAATAAAAATAAAAAACGTGCAAACCAAACGCGCCCTTAGGTTTGGTTTAATCAAATCCTAAGTATTTTTCTAAATCAACTCTTATTTTGGTATTTCTAAACAGACTCTTCCCATGTCTATTATTTCATCTCGCAAATAACTTCATACGAGCTCCGAAAAATCTTCAAAAAATTTCTAAAATTCCATTAAGGTTATTCCTCATTTAAACCCTATTATTTTTTTATTACGGTATTTTACAGAGGCACCACAAAGATTGGCCAAAGCAACTGAAGATCGCATGACGTGGATGTCAAAGTCAAAGAAAGAGTCAAAGTCGGGCGAGCGGGTGAGTTACTGCTGAGCGGACCGAGATGTCTGAGCAGACGAGCAAGGCCAAATGAATAACTCGAGGTTAAGAGACAAATAGACATCACATCCCCCCATCGTCGTCCTTACCGAGTGGGAGGTGTGTCCGTCTGGATGAGAGGCAATAAACCTCCGACAACGGGAAAGCTAAGAGAAGGGAGAGTGCTTGGTGCTGCATAGTCGAGCGAGTGTGTCCCGGCCGCTCGACCTAGCTGCCACCGCTCGACCTATAATGGGACTCGCCTGTATATCTCCTTGTACTCTTTTGGAGGTTTATACCATTGACAACAAAGCATGTTCCGCAGACAAATCGTATGGTAGAAGCTTCCAAGCTGTTACATCAAAGATATGCATGCTCTCTTAAGGAAAGGTGTTAGATTTACTTTTTTGACTTAGCTTTTCATAGGGTACTTGGAAAAATATTCGCACACTTTGAGATGTGTGCACAAGTACTACAGTTGCACTATAAAAGGGGGTTCCCATCTACAGGAAAAGGTATGTGTAGCTTCATCATTCTACACACTCTTTTGTGTTTTCCTATTATTTTCTACATTGTCGGAGATTGACTTAAGCATTAGAGGGTCAATGCCGAGAACCCCTTCCTAGCCCAGCATTGACACTTTTGTGTTGTAGGATCACGTAAAGTCTTTGTCGCGTTAAATTTTTAGCCACGTTCCTAGCTTTCCATCTTCTCTGCTTTCAGATAGGAACAGAACATTTAAGGATGTAATCCTAGTAGGATATAAATGGGTGCTTGTACGCAAAAATGGAAAAGGTAAAGTTATGAAATGCAAAGTCAAACTTGTAGCTCAAGGTTTCTCACAAAAGACGTGGAATCAATTATGAGGAAACATATTCACTTATGATGGATGTCACTACTTTATGATTTTTGAGTAGTTTGGTTGTATCAGAAAAACTGTACATATAACTTAAGGATGAGGTCATTGCAAATCTATATGATTCACTCGAGATATATATATATATATATATATATATATATATATAAAGATTTAAACCACCATAAACAAATGATGTAACCCCCAAGATCATGTTTTCAATAAAGCTGCAAAAATCATTATATGAATTAAAGCAATCATTAGTCCTCATACATACAAAGAAAACTAAAGTGCTTTTATATAGATAATGCATATCATTTCATTCACCAATGGTTGTTCAATCAATTGACATTAAAAAAAAAGATCTCTTTTGTCCACTCAAAGATGGAGAAAATATTATTGGTCTAAAATTACCATATCTTAATACAATTGGTGCATTATCATATTTTACCAATTATATTCGCCCAGATATTACATTTTTTGTTAACCTTCTAGTAAGATACATATCTTTTCTAACCTGAAAACATTGAAATGGTGTAAAATACATATTTCATTACCTTTGTGGTACAATAGACATGGATTATTATATTCGATAAGATCAAATTTATTTTTAATAAGATATGCATATGCATGTTATCTTTTAAATTCACATAAAATTAGATCTCAAACAAATAATGTGTTTACACAAGGAGACATTATAATATCATGGAAGTCAGCAAAACAAGCTTTAACATGGACATCGCCAAATCACTCTGAAATCATTGCAATATATGTAGCAAGTCGAGAATGTATATGATTGAGACATATGACTCTAAATATTCAAGAATCATGCAAACTAACAACAACAAAAGGGAAGTTATATTAAAGGGGATCAAACAAAGTATATTTTATCAAAGTTTTTCTACACACATAAACTCTAAAAGAAAGATGATATTGATGTTCAGTAAATTCGTTTTAGTGACAATGTAGCTGATTTATTGACAAAAACCTTGTCGACATCAATATTTAAGAAATTGGTACACAATATATGGATGCATCAAATAAAGGATATTCAATGATTAAAATCAGGAGAAGTATCTATTGTTGTACTCTTTTTTCTTCGTTCAGATTTTTCCCACTGGTTTTACTGACAAGGTTTTAACGAGACAACGTTGAATTCTCCATCAATCATCTAAGAGGGAGTGTTATAATAGATAATTGGTTTGATTTAATTTGATTAATGATTGATATATCATTATATTCTTCCATTTTTGTACCACTCCATCTATCCTATAAATAGGGGTGTTTGGTACAACGATTAAATAAGATAATTCTCTTTTTAATTCTCTCTTCTTCTACTTATTAAATTATAACACGTTATCAGTACAAGTGCTTTTTAAGGTACGAACTCATATTATATATCCTTACTCTTAGTCTTTATGTTGATGGTCTCGAAATATCACAAACTTTTAATTTTATATTTATGCCTTTAGTTTTATATTAATGCTCCGAAGTAGCACAATATTTCAATTTAATAATTATATTATTTAAGTAACACAAATTCTAAATTTATATTGATGCTCCCGAAAAAGCACAAATTTTTAATTTTATATTAATGCTCCTGAAGCATCACATTATTTAGGTTTAATATTGATACCCTCGAAGCAGTACAATTCTTAATTTATATTGATGCTCCTAAAGAAACATAATTTTTAATTCTATGTTAATGCTCCTAAAATAGCACCACGCGAATTTATGTTGATTTATTAACCGATCTATAATTTAAAATACAAAGATATAAAATTTATCAATATTTTTAAAGAATATTGATTTAAAATATAAGTTTTATCAATATTTTTTTTATACACCTGAACTTAAGAAGAAATGTAATATTGATGTTCAACAAATTCATTCTAGTGACAATATAGATGATTTTTTTCACAAAAGCATTGTTAACATCGATATTCAAGTAATTGGTGCACAAGAAAGAGATGCATCAAATAAAGATTTTTAGTTGATTAAAATCAGGAGAATATCTACTGTTGTACTTTTTTTTCCCTTCATTCAAGTTTTTTCCACTGTGTTTTATTGATAAAATTTTAACCAGACAATGCTACATTCTTCATTAATTATCTAAGGGGGAGTGTTATAATAGATTATTGATTTGATTTAATTATTGATTTATATATTATTGTATTCTTCCATTTATGTACAACTCGACCCCACCTATTATATAAATAGAGGTGTTTAGTAGAAATATTAAATAAGATAATTCTCTCTTATTCTACTATTAAATTATAGCAATGTAAAAAAGAAGAGGTATAACGAAAGAAAAGTGATGTGTATTTGCAAAACTTTAAAACTTAACTACTTAGTCTCTGTGATGGAAGAAAGTGAGCAAAGGGGAGGGAAGGTTAAATAAGGAGAAGAAAAATTTGAAATTCTGTTTGGGAGGAAGTGAGCTAAGAAAATGAAAAGTAAAAAAGGGTAAATTTTAACCTTCTTTATCTATGAAATAAAAGAATTTTTTACACTCTGAATTGAGGTGAAAGAAAGGGTAAGGAAATTTATCCCTATTTTATTATATTAATTCTAAAAATCATTGTTTTACTTTGCACCACGATGAAAAAGCACCACTCGATCAACTCACACAGTTCAACGCTCACATTCCACCAACGTTAATGTTGACACCGATGTCGACATTGATGCCGACACTTACACCGACGCCATCCCTTGTAATATCTCTTCGAAGACAGGTAATCCTAATTTTTATTTCTTCTTCTATTCTCTGCTGTTATGTTAGATTGGTTGTTAGGGGTTAGAATCTGGCTAAATTTATCATTGTTGTGTGTTGTTATTTGATTTCAAGTATATGATCCGAAGAAATAAAAAGTTTGTGTGTTGCCAACCAGGGAGGAGGCGATGGCGGCGACCACCCCCTCTCAATTTTTAAGTATAAGAAGTATATAAGAAATTCCTAACTCAATAGGGTGAAAGAGAGGCGAATGGAAGATAATGACATGGTTAACTCTCCTCAATATAAATACATACATTTCACCCCCTTAATATGAAATTCCTAACTCCATCCATGTTGCGGCCAACTGATTTCAAGTTTACCATATCAAAATGGTCCTTTAACAATCTCTGTTACAATCAAAAGTTAGTGATTTCAAGTTTGCGGTGGCTTGTTATCCTATTAGCATCATTTCAGAAGTTATTCTTGGAGGTTTATTTGTTCAGCCGTAGTGGTTCGTTGGATCTGTAGACAGAGATTTCACATAAAACAATCTTCTGTAGATTTTCTAGCGATCTCAATGATATCAAAATGTCTAGTTTTTGTGTTCCACTGGTTAAAACGATGTCTCTTCATGTTGAGATGTTTAAAGTTGATAGAGCAAACAAGTGGTTTCATTTTTGGATGCTCCCTATTGTTGCTTTTATAATTTAATTTATTTTTTATTTATTTGATTACATATGAGTGATGGAAATATAAAATTTTATGAAATTGTATCCTATGTATCAACTTGTATCGACATAAATGATTTGTTTTATTGCTGCTTGGTATGCACGCTTGCATCTTATGTTTAGATGGGGTTGGACGACTTTCCTAATATTGTTTTGTTAATATATAAGATTGTCAAAATTAATTTCATGATTGGAAGATTTTAATAAAAGAGTTATAATGGTTTAAACGTGTAAATTTTAACCAATAAATATATATAACATGCACCCGATTATAAAACACATAAATTTTTAATAAAAATAAAAATAATTTTATAATTTTATATATTAAACCTTTATCATTCTCCCTTTCTTTTCCAATAATATCTCTGTGTTAATGAACCTTCGAGCACCTGTTGGATTAGAATGGATAATACTGAAATTTGGGAACGGATCCAGGTGTATCGAATTTCATAATATCAAAGATAATTAAATAAATAAATACTTTTGGGCCTTCGGAAACATTATGTGGGCCTACCTGTCAGTTTTAAGCACGATCTAGGCCCATACTATCACATAACTGACGGCGATGTTCCTCGGCGCGTATCGGTACGCACGGAGCGACAGTAAACCCTAGCGCTCTGACACTGTCCATAAATACCTAGCGATACCCTTATCCTCCGCCGCATCTGCGAAATCGACCTCCTTGCTTCGGGTTTAATTCTTCTATACATTCGAATCAGGTTCGTTTATTCCCCTTCTTGTTTCTCTCCCAAAGATGTTGCCTTTTCGACTTTGTTTTGCTTGATTTTCCTGTTTATGCATTCTTCTGTTAAAATCACAATCGTCCGGAGTCGATCGCGACTCGTCCGGACTATGCTTGAGGCGAAGAGATGCAATATCAAAGAATTGGTGCCCCTGGACGTGCGGCATCCGGATCACCGTGGATTGCCGCATTTTCTCGTGGGTTCTACATGTATCTGTTGTGTCTCTCCAGTCTTTTATTTTTTCGCGTGTTGACTATTTTTTTTTTTAATTGATAGAAGATGGACCTTCCGGCTTTAAATTTTTTATTTTGGGCTCAATGATGACATATTTTTTGCTTTAACCACACCGAAATCGAAGCCATGATGGGATGAACTTCTGATTCCCGTTATCTTTGATCCCTTTCTTGACGTCGCTTGAGGATCTCTATTCTGTTCCAATTAGGGAGCTGAAAAACTCTCTTTGGAGTGTCTTCTCCCTCGTTGCGAAGAGAAAAGAGTGAGAGCTCCGGCAAGATTGGGATCAATTTTTGTAATGGGCCGCAGGAGTGATTATCTTTTCCTGGAATTTCGTAACTGTGGAAAACTTTGGCCTTGTTCCTGAGAGCTCAGGCATTCTATTTGTTATTTAATCTCTTATTTGACTAGTTTTGAAGTTAAAATCCATTGGGAACTGTCTGATAACAAATTTATTATGCCGATAAATTTTTACTGAGCAACTGTTTGACTAACTTTGATCATCATGAGACGATCGGGGTGCCCTCCCGTTCACAAGAAGCGACGGCTTAAACTGAACGCGAACCGAGTTGCACTCAGTGGTTTCGAGCAGTTCTTGTCGAGAAAACGTTGGTGGTGAATGGAAATGAGAAGAATGACTTTGGCATGGTTGTCATTAGAGGTTTGGTGATGATTGAAGCTCTCTAACCAGTTGCCAGATCCTCGTAGACAAGTTTTATCCATCATTTTTTTTTAGCAAACAAGTTTTTAATCAGACCTTGAGTTTGATATGATTCATTAAATTTGTCACACAACATTATCACACTGCTAGTTAGTTGATACGATTGTGTATAATATATAATTCATTACTATTATATTATACTTTGATTGTATAGAATAAAATCATTGTTATGTTATAATATATTTTTGATGATCTATCAATAATTTAATTTTACTAAACTAAATAATTTTTTTACGTTTTTAAATTCTTAAAAGCGAAATGCGCTACTTTTCCCATTCTCTATTTTAAAAGACTAAAAAAAACGGTCGGTAACCATAAAACAGTTTAAGCAGCTGTCTACATTGTGGAAGATGTAGGTGCAAATACAAGCTCCTAAAGGCCAGGATGAAGAAAGCATTACCGCTCGATGTGGAAATTTGGTTCTTGGAGGCATTGACTGTTCATTTACACTATTCCTTGGCATGTTGGTATAACTAGATTTTATATCACGGAAGCCATCATCGAGAAGTGAAACAGCAATGGAGAGGTAGATTCTTTCAATCAACAAAAACCCTCAATGAAAGAAATGGTCAGATTTTCCACAAACTCATAAACTACTGTTTCAAAATTTTATGCCATTGTTTTCAAAACATTTTGCAAACCTTATTTTTCAGAAGAGAAACTTTCACCTGTACACAAGTACCAGGACTTCAAAAATTATCTTCTAGATTCATAATCATCTGGCACTTGTTCTCTGAGAACTATCTTGGGCAGATCTTCGAGTATTCTGCTTTGTTTGCTCATTTGCAAGTTGCGCACGCCGTTCTTTCAGAAAGTTCAGACGATTTGTCAACTTAACGAGTGCTGAAGATGATGAAGAAATTGTTTCCTGATTGGTATCAGAGTAGTTTAGTCAAATCTCATCTCAGCAACGTTGGCTATAAAGAAACACAATCATGACAAAAAACAATCCCTTTTAACAAGGTATTAACCAAGTTATCTTCATGACCTTTACCTCAAGTTTGAAACTAAATCCTTTTGCATCTCCAGTGTGTCCCGCTACTGCTGGCATCTCAGAAGATGAAATGCCAGTAGAAGTCTGAGATTTCAAACAATGTAATGTAGGATCACTTGATTGTTTCTTGTGAACGCTCTGTTTATTTGTCAATTGTGGATCTTGAGCTTCTTTCTTTCCAAAATCACCCCAGATCATGAATTTCTTTGAAATATTCTGTCCAACTTTTGTTGACCCTTCTTCAGCTGATGAAATTTTATTATTCCCCTTGGATAACTTACCACCGTTCCGCTTTGTCCTTTGCATCTGAGATGGTTGCCCATCTGCCAATGATGCTGATTCCTGGGTTTGAGTTGCTGCATTCTCATTGACCATGGGAGTGCCCTGTTTAAAAGAGAACTTACTACTGTGATTCATAGCAGATTTTATTATAGTATTGGGAAAATGCATGCATATGTACAAGATGACATAAGAGATCATCTACCTTCTTGTAAGTATAATTCTTAGAAGTGGCCATTGATGATTCTTCACTATTTAAGGTACAGTTTAATGCTCGAGACTCTGTGCTATGATGCTCAGAGTGAGGCTCACCACTTTGAGAAGGTAAGCTTAGTGCTCCCCCCTTCAGAAAACAGTAGGATGCTGCTCAGTTGCAGAATACAAAATTGGTATACGTGGGCAAGGAAGATGCTACAGCATGGCCATTGCGCGATCAGAGTGATTAATGTTAGTACCTTATTCTTGGAAGACCTTGAAATTGAGTCTTTGGGAGAAAAGCTTCCTGGGAGTATAACATTCTGATTATCTGATTCGCTGTACTGCTCCAGAGATAGCACTGCTTCAGAAGAAAGCAACTCCTGCTCAGATTTTAAAAACTTATACATTATTTCCCCCTGAGAAAAATACCAAATCCAAATGTTCACACAACTTTGGAAATAAATTTCAGTATCATTATAGTCACAAATATGAACTTGACCAACTGTCTAATCTGGGCTCTCCAATATATACTAAGACTAGACATGTCGAATAGATAGAGTAAGAAAAAAATGATTAATCATGTTAGGTAACGTCAAATTTGGGTGACTGACCTGGCCTATAAAAGTTTTCCATCGGTCACCAAAAATGATTAAACAAGTCAGGTAACGTCGAACTTGGATGACCGGCCCGGCCCATGAAAGTTTTCCACCGACCATCTGGAGGCCCATTCTAACGGCCAACATTCCCAGGTTAGTATTCAAGTAAATATGTGGTTTGACCATTACTCACTAGTCCAACCATTAACCCAAAGCCTATCTAGGGCCTAGCTTGGACCAGTGTCTGATCTAAATCTGATAATTATTTTAAAAATAGCATAATAGGTCCATGTCTTGTGTAGAGTAAGACACAATTTAGATTGAGTGTTGTTAGGACCCAATTATGATTATGTAAATGTGAAAGGATTTAGATGTAAATATTGCTAATCTTATGCATTTCATATAGGCAGAGGGTGATTGTTCTATACTCTTCCCACATTATCTAGCAAATGCAAATAAGTGTATTTGAAATAGCAAGTTCCAAAGTCAATTGAAATTGCAATCTTCAAAATCAGATTTTTCATGCAGGCCGGCCTTTCATACCAATTTAAGTGGCTAGTGCATGGTTCGAGCTGGACTCGGGATCTAATCCCATATAGCTGTTTCATGTATGCAATATTAGCCTTGTAACGAAAAAAGGTTCACAGTTGTATTTTCCAGCTTATATAGATACCTTAAGCCTTTTTCCTATGACTATTTGTTATTACTTTAGAACTGGCTATATGGCTTTGATCAAAGAAGCTCACAACGAACATCAAAGCTATTTTGACTAAAACAAAGACTAAGAATATAAGAGTTCAAGATTAAAAGGAACAACAAAAAAAACAGCTTTAACAAGCGATTAGTAAATTCAGCATAGTTAATTTTCAATGTTAGTGTTAGACATAATCACAGATGGAGTTCTCCAATTAGACTGGCACATAATATTAGTAGCAACCTGATCATCTTAAATACAAACCCTAGTTTAAAATTTGTATACTAGAGAGATGAACTTGAAGCAGCACTAAGTAATAGCAACTTGAGAATTGTGTAGCTGCTAGGTGCAAGGAATGAAACAGCTGTCAGGAACATATACCCACAAACTTACATCTTTGATCAAAATAATTGAATGTTGATCAGGACAAGTACTTCTAACTTCTTCCAGCTGCCTTTTCCTGCATCATGAACACTCATTAAAACAAAAAAGAAAAAAAAGGCTAGAAATAATATGCGAACATTGTGGTTTCAATTGTCCTATTAAACAGAGTTTCAAACAAAGAAACTGAGCTAATATAATTCTCAACTATTTTGTATATTACACAAATATGATGCTTAGTGAAAGTAGAAACTGTACCAAAGATTTTTTGTTTCATCAGAAAAACATTTGAACACAAATGCGTAACAAGTTACTACTGTACCAAGAAAATTGTGTATTGAAGTGTCAACTTTAAAAGTTTTGTCAAAATTTTTGGCAAGAATCACATTCCATAAGTTGTTGCCATGTGACCAAAAGGTCACGGGTTCAAATCCTGAAAACAGCCTCTTGCAAAAAGCAGGGTAAGACTGCGTATAATGGATCCTTCCCCGGGACCCCGCATGGCGGGAGCTTCATGCAATGGGCTGCCCTTTTAATCACATTCCATAAGTTTAAATCAGATGCCAGGATTGTTGGAAAAGGATACAGAGGCCAAAATCTTTGACGAAAATAATATTCCATTAAGTTTAAATTAGATACCAGAATAGGTGGGAAAAACCCAGTGGCACAACCTATACTTATCAAGTAACAAATCTCTATTAGAAAAAAATCAAAGAAATGGTAAAGGCTTCATCTCGAAGAGGTTTAAATTTTAAAACCTAACTGCAAGATGCTTTCAATCTTAAGCTGGTCCTTGTCCCTCTTCTTTTGGTTGTCTTGTGAAGCAAATGAGAGAACTTTAATCAAATCAATAGTCACTAATAGCAAAACACATCTTTGTTGGCATTGGTGCGAAAATTTTCTTGTGTAAATCTACAAACAGTGTTCCCATTGGATCAATCCATAGGATTAAGAGGTGCCAATCGTGTTCCCACAACCCCAAAACATTGAATTTCAATGTTACAATTTTCTAAAGCTACACTAGAGGTTACTCTATTAAACCAAGAATTCTCATTCATCTTCTAATTTTGAGAACTAGCATCTACCAAAAATCGACATCTGATATTCGGCATTAATAAAACAAATGGTCTCTGATGAGCAGCAAGCATACAAGTGGAGAACAAGATTTATCTTACTGTGTAGAGTTGTCGCTAGTGCACAGATTTTTGCCACAAGACTCACATAAGGAATCATAACTTTGCGTAAGCTGATCGTCAAGCTGCCCACGAAGATCAGCAACTTTCTGCTTCAACTTAGCTATATCTGCCTCAACAAGAGCAACTTCCTCTAGATCTGCCCTTGTCTTCAACACAACTATAAAGTATGACTATGAATCTGCTGCAAGCTATTTACTTAACAAAAAGCTTTAAACAAACCTTGCTATCTAGAGCAGAGGCAACAGATATATGGTTGGGTCCCATGTTCAGTAATCCAGACTCCAATGATGTCCTCAGATCTTTCTCATTTTGCAATTGCTCACGCAATCTTTCTATCTACTTCAACAAAGATAATTTCCAAAGTCTAGATTATCTTATAGTGATACATCAAGAAGAAAATAAAAAGAGATTGAACTATTGCAAATACTATTCTATACAGTGGAAAAAGAAACTAGGAGCCTATGAAAATCAGAAAGTGTTTAATAGCTCAACAATGAAATTTAACAAATATAGTTTCAACTTTCAAGCAATAAAATTAATTATGAGTCGCAGTTGTTTACAAATTTTGCTATTAACAAATCCAGAAGTCATTTATAACAGGACATGGAAAATAATAAACACATTTGGTTCATACTTTGAATTTGATACTTTTGAGGCACATGAAAATCATATGCATATGATCCTTGAGCAAGTGGTTTCATTCAAGAAAGGCAAAAAGGAAATTCAGGCAATGCTACTGTAAGTACAAGTTTTTTCAACACGACTGGTAATGAGGATATTAAGTGCAAAAAAGTGATTCAACAAGAGGGCATTATAGGAGCAAGCAGCCTATTATAAATCAATAAGCATGTCATCATTTGACTACATGACCTAGAAAAAAACAAACTCTAATAGCAATATATTTTCTTAGTTCCTTTACCCGAAAGAAAGAAAATTATGATTTTATTGAATTGATCTAAATAAATAAAGATGCATCTGCTGTATTGTCTGATGCTTACATCTTGCTCAAGGGTTAATCGCCGCTCATGCAGTGCTTCTTTTCGTTGTTTCAAACCTTCTTGCAAAGCCACATTTTCTTTTACCTTTACAGTCAACACAATAGTTTTAGAAGAAAAAAATAGCCTTATTCTTGTTGTAGACTGAATTTCAATTTAGAAAATGGACTCACGTCATTGGCAAATTTGATTTGCAAATCATCCTTAGTCTGCTTAAGCTTTTGAATAGCACTCCTTATTAACAAATGTGGAAAAACATAAGTTAATTAAATAGCAGAAAATTATTGCAAGCCATCTAGCATACTAGCACGACTAAACTAACATAATAGCATAAAAACTATCAAATGAGAGAGAAAAGTTTTCTGGAAGAAACCACTGAAAATTTTGGTTTATTGCCACATAGCAATCAGTCAAGTAAGAAGAGGATAAAATCTAATTCAGCCATGTCTCTGCATGGGTCACAATATCTTACATGGAATGTGACCTAAGTTTATACTATGACTTAGTTTGCATTCCAAATACACACGACTGCCTATATAATATCTTAGATGGAATGATGGTTCAAATTACTTCAAGTACACGTGACTGCATATATAATATATCATCTTAAAATGTTGTATGTTGGAAATGAATGGAAAGTAGGATGCTATGGATATGAATGTCCTACTATTACTAGTGTAACGCCCGAAAATTCTCAAAACTATTTTAGAAATATTCTATGATTTTTCTGGAATTTTAGAATATTTTTATGGAATTTTCCGAGTAGCGGAAGCAGCAAAAATAATTAGAACCGCAAAATAGCTTAGGCGGGAATCAAACCCGGAACCCCTCGGATCCGATAACTTTTAGTTAGCCTTAGTAACCGGTGAACCCAGCAGGGCCGTGCTGAAAGAAAGAGAAATCAATTATATTTATATTAGAGTTGGGTTCAATTATCCACTTAATATAAATAGAAGAGTTAGGTTGGGTTTGGTTTATTTTAGAATTTGGTTCGGCAAACTCCTCCCCTCCAAACCCTCACGCCGAACACCCTTCTTCTCTCCTTCTCTCGGCACCAACCACAAGGAAGACCTAGGGTTCTCTCCCTAGGGCCCCAAGGACATCTTCCGGCGATAACTCCAGCACGAGGACGCTCTCCTTCGCGAGGGGAACGTTTAGACGCGAGAAGATCGTCGAGAAGTCGTCTCCACCGGAATTCTAGCGAATAGAATTGTAAGGAAATTAGCGTACGAGGTAAGAAACCCCTCACCTGTAGTATAAGTAGCTCCGTTTGGGTTTTCTACGCATTAGTTTAGCTATATGCAGATTTTTATCGACGCATAGCGTGAAATTGACCCTCCTCGCAGGTTTAGGGATTTAGTGAGCACTTCTAGATGGGTCGGACACGTAATCCCTCTTCAGTGGGGGTTTCTAGACGTTGTCGGGTGCCTAGAAGTGGTCTCCCTAATAGAGAGGAGAGTTGGGGCACACTAAGTGTTCGATAAAATAGCTAGTTAAGTAAAAAAATGCAAATTAGGCATTTTAACAGCTCAGTTGAATGCATTAGAAGCATCTAAATCAGTAAATCAATTTATTCTAGCTTATATGGGACTACGGTCCAATGGGTGGGCTCCCACAGTCGCCTCTGGGTTCAGACAACCTAGCTCTAGGTTCAGATAACCTAGAAACAGCAATTTAGAACAGTTTAGCTATACTCAGTATTTTACTTTTCAGTTGGCACTGTACCGGATTAGATATCCATTGGGTTGGACTCCCACAGTCGTCCCTAGGTTCAAATAACCTAGTAAACCCTACTAAATTCGGGACTTGCAAACCCGGGTTTAGTTAGGGATGCGCGCATAGTAAGTACTAACAGCACATGATTATTATTTTGATCTACTATGCTATTAGTTTTCAAAACTCATAAAATCAGTTATGTTAGTTGAGTTTGATTTCAGCTTCAGGTTAGCTTCAGTTAGCTTAGTTCTCTATTATTGTTCTATGTGATTAGCTTGCTATGCCATGTTTCAGCTTACATGTTCAGTTATTTCAGTTTATGCTTGCAACCATAGTATACCATGCCAGTACATGTTTTCAAATAGCATTCTTTAAAAGCATGTTTGCATCGTTGCATGTTTTAGTGAGGTAGTTGGTTTCTTACTAAGCTTTAAGCTTACAGATTCTATTTTCCTTATACTGCAGATAAGAGTAAAGGGAAAATGGACTAGCAGAGTTGGAGTTCAATGCAAAGATGGTGTGTGTGGCGGAACTGGAATAAAAGATCCTCCGGGGTTTTAGCAAGCTTAAATAGTTGAATTCTTAGTATTTCTTCTTTCATGCATTTTAGACCTTAGAATGTTTAAACCATGGGAGATTTATTTAGTTTGTTAGTAATTATGTTAGAATCTGGTTAATAGTTGCTTGAATACATTCCAATTGATTTTAGAATTGTTGTGTGAGGTTTTGTACGCATGATCTTTGAAATCGAGTTTCGGTGAGATCGACCGATCCAGAAGCCGATCGGTTCTGTATTCGGCTGGATCGGTCTACCGACCAGGAGCATCCATGTGTGCCTGGATCGGTCGGCCGATCCGGATCTGAAGTTGGCGTCTGCGAGCGAGCTCGCGATCGGTGCGCCGTCGATGTACTCTGGATCGGTCGGTAGACCGATCCGACTGATCCAGGAGTACACGGATCGGTCGGTAGACCGATCCAGCCGCATACAGAAGCGAGAAAGCATATGGATCGGTCTGCCGACCGATCCAGAGGGTTTTTCCGTGCCAGTATTAAGCTGGAACGATCACGGGGTCGATCCGATAGCCCAATTGATCCATGGATCGATTGAAATGCCTGATTACAGCTAGCAGGACATCCGAGAGGCATAGAATATTCCCCCTAGCATGTGTACGACTCCTAGGTACACCTAGAATATTAAGTTCAGCTTACAGTAGTCAGTTTAGTAAAATTTTAATCAACCCAGTTTTTCCGCAATAGTAATTTAGCACAGCATTACGTAACGATCGGCCTCGCAGCCTAGTCAGTGGGAGGCGGGTTGTTACAACTAGAGTCAACTATATTTGTGTTTTCAGTGCATCAGCTATAAGCCATACAATGGGTTGTGTACCTGCATAAATTTAGCTACCTATTAATAAGTAAAAATTGTAAAGGTTAAGAACGTTATATATAAATATATATATAAAATAAAAAAGTTTTAAACTTATTGATGTATCCACTTAAAGAGGTTGAAAAGTCACATGTACCTGCTAATACACACTTATAATGAGATCATGAGACAATCCCTTTGTCTCCTTCAGCCTCATAATAAACCTCAAAGATTGTCAAAAATTAGATTTTGTAGTCCCACCTCATAGATTTAGATAGTAGGATTATAAGATTCCACAATTTAATTAAATTATTATTTATAATTATATTTATTTTCAATTTGCAGTATTATTATGCACATTATAAACTTCTATGGATCTAATATCATTAAGCAACATTAATTTATATAGTAAATATATGAATAATGCAATGTAATTCTTAAAGTGGTGTATCTTTATATCCTAATAACATCTAAGAGATGACTGATAATGACAAAAGTTAAGAAAAAAGGTTATTATAATTAGAAGTTAAAAGAATCCCATAACCTCTTTGCAATATGCTATTGTTTCACTTCCCATAACCTCTTTATCTTCTCTCAAATAGAGGTTAGACCTCTACCCGGTTTCCTCTTTAACATCTTCTCCCTGTCTCTCAGAATAGTATCAAACTTAGTCCCTCTTCCAATATTTCTCCGCATTCACAAATTTTAAATATTCAAAACCTAATCTTTTGTGTCCCTGTTCCAATATTTACAAGTTGTTTCAGTGATGATTAAATATTCAAAACCTAATAGTCAAATGTTTTGTCAATTACATTTTCTATTGTCTATTTTGTGACACTAGAGGGACATGATCAATATCCATTCTCTAGTTTGAGTATGCGCAAACTTAATATATTCTTGGAGAAGAGTCACATACTGTGAAAAATACCATGATAAAGACAAAACTGGTAAGGCATAAACACTGCAATCATGTGAAGGATTCTGGGGATCTTCTACAGTTGCATAAGAAAGATATTCAGCAAAATTGATGTCTACTATCTGGTCCAATATTTTCACAACAAATGAAAGTAAACATAAAATGTTAATGCATAGAGAACACACTCATTTTCACTTGGCAAATCCTTTGACTTCATAGGGAGATTCTTCTTTTGCTGGACATTACAAACATAACATATCATTATCTGCAAAGTTTACTAATGGAAGAAGGCTCAAATCAAATACAAATGTACTCACAGAGGCACGCCCCCAAATGGTTGGCTGTTTTGAAGAAATCTTACGTTTTGGCTTATCTATAACTTTTCGATTGCTTGAAGGTAAGATATTACTAACAGACTTCAGGAATGAACTTGCAGGATTATGAGCAGACTCATGATGAGCACTACCATGCGATGTGGTGGTATTACTTACATCACGCGGTATACTTTCATGTTTCTGAAAATCAGTTGGGATATTATGGCCTGCTGTAGAATCCTTGGGCTCTGGTTTATCAGTTGCTGATGACTTCTGATGACAAAATTCATGTATTAAAGGATCATGTGCTGTAATGTCAAAGCATTTGAATGCATCGTTAGCATCTCTGTCTTGCACACATGCATCTTCTTTCTTTTGATTGTTCTAAACAATGTGAATATAATATCAGTTTACCTGTGATTTAAAAATTAGGAAACAAACCGAGGAAACTTTTAAAACTAAACATGTCTCTTCAACATAAAAATTTTGACGGAAACAAGAGTACTTCTGTGGTGATTTCAATCAATTAACATTTGATCCGTCACCTTGCATGCAGATCCTTAAAAAAATATATATAATTTTAAAAAGGAAATCCCAGATTCGATCTTTACTGGTAATGCAATGTCAAGAAGCTCCCGTCATAAAGTATAAAGAAAATGAAAGATCTAACATGGGACAAATCTACACTTCAATTGTCATTTCTTTAGAGAAAAATGATTTCTAAGACCTTTTAGTTTTGTGTCCAATCAAAGTGGAACACACCAAGATGTGACCAAGAAATATGGAACCAATGGTGATAATTCATTCAACACTCAACAGCTAGGCCTGAAATTGTATCAGACTAAACAAGAGTTTCTCTATTCAAAAGGAAGCTCATTCTTACTTCTTAATACTTAGCTTAGTGGCTCTAGATGACCAGGTACAGAAACTGCTAGGCATCTGTAATTATGAAGTTGAATAAATTATCTGAGCAATTGAAATTTCCTTCAGCTGATCAGTTAAAAGTAAAACAAAGATAACAAAGTTTGCAAATTTACGACCTACCAAAATATTGACTAAGTTTTCCATCCAGATTTTTCCTATTTGTTAATTAATTAAGAAAATTCCAGTTGATCCCATACAAGTATTTGTGTATACTGCATATACTGTATACTCAATTTTTGCACTACGAAACAGATATTCAGGCACAATGTCGAAAATGATTGTCCAGGATACTAGAAGCAATGAAAACTATGTTCCTCATACTAAATTAAACACACTATTAAGAAAATCTGAACAGTAAATTGTTAACCTGCACATTGGATTCAATATTTTTGTGGCTTTCACTAACTGTTCCACTAGAGGAATGATCAGAATCATCATTTATATTTGTTCCTGAGCTATTATCCTCATCATGAAATCCATCATCTTCTGAAATATCAGTATCAGTTAAATTATCGCTATCATTATGCCCATTGTGATATTCATCGTCTTCTGGATTGTCATTATCAGTTGAATAATCATCTTCAACATCACCATCTTCAGAATCAGAGTAAAGATCTGATGACATTGAGTCCTCATGCAGGAGATTCTCCTGGTTAAGTGCTTATATTATAAGATTGAGACTTTGTTATAATGGAATTTTTATGCTTAATTAAAAAAAGAAGAAACCTTACATTAAATATTGTTTCATAGTCCTCTAACATAATTACGACAATAGCTTGGGCATGGTTAGCAGCAGCAGCAGCTTGCATGAGTTGAATAGAACCATCACCACCCATATTAAAATCATCTTCAAATTCACATTCACCAAGAAGAAGAGGGCGTAGAAGTAACGGAGCCATACAAGCTGCTAAAGCAGAAAGTGACATACGGTTCTGAGATTTGTAAGATTCTACCATCTGCATCATTTTAAGAATCCTGAACAAACAATGATCTCATAGTTAAGAAATGTAACTGAAATTACAATAATATAGTTTACTGAAAAAAAATGGTCATTGTAAGTGATAATTGTTCTCTAAATTCATAAAACAGTCTGAAACTTTGAGAAGGTACCACAATACTTTCCAAGAAAACTACAAGGAGTTACACATCCTATTACATAATAAGGCCTCTAGTATGCACATTGTACATTGACGATGTTAAAGTTGACTTGTTAATTTCTCCCAGCAGCAATGCTTGAGCTGTTTAGAAAGGGACCAACCTATGCATCTATATTCTTAACACATAAGAATTTGGAATCTCTGAATCTTGGTTTTACAGCTATGTGCGTAAAAACAGCTTACTTCCTGAACTTGACCATTAGTTAACAAAAGCATGTGTAGTGTATTAAGCTTAATTTAAGCTTGTATGCACAACATTGCTATTTAATTAATTACAGGGTACAAGATAAAGAGTATATATATGAGTCCTAAAATTTTAGAATTAAGCAAGAAGCAAGAAGCAAGAGGCAGAGACGGAAGCATCTAAAATAGTATGGCTATGAATACAACTCATATGTGACATCTAAACTACAATTATCACAAATCTATTCATGATCACTCAGAATCAATTCTATGCAATAGAGATTCGGAGCTTGATGGATACAATAGATGGGTTGTTCATAAGTTGAACTCATCCAAACTGGTGCTCAGTAGAACCCAGTGCAGAGTCAAACTTTGTGCTCAGCTGAACTGAACTGAACTGAAATGGTCTTTACCACCAAGTCTCTAGAAGCTATGAGTCTTTCTCAATTATTGCAAGTGATTCATCATTTACATGGTCACATATGTTATGAATGTATACCTTAGAACTTTTTTTGTATAAGAAGAGGTAAATCATCTAGTAAATTGTGAGATGAATCACAATAATGTGATGTATGTTTGAAATGACATAATAAGAATTTTCTATATTTGACCAATGACAGGCAAGCTTGCCAAACTATGCAAAACTAATGCCACTTCAATTCTGTAGTTGTTAACTGTAATCTACCTTCTTCACATACTGGGTTTCCCATTTTTGCTGTCTGCAAACATTTTTGTTGTGTTCCTAATACCCACCTAACCAATTAGTATCCAGGCTATAACACAATCCCAAAACAATTGGCATCAACAAGATCATATAGTGGTCTAGTATGAAAAGAACAGAACATGAAAGAATGTTGCAACTAAAGAAACTAGGGTTAACAACTAAAAACGAGAATAGCAATGAGTTGATGGACAAAAGTAAACTAGGATTACATTCAATTGGCCAGACTAATAAAGCATTAAAACTTTTAAAAGAAGAATTAGATGCTTATTTGGGATGCAGTTCAGAATGGAAAGCGGCAAACAGATTGTTGAAAGTAAATTAGTGTGTTAAAAAATCACTGTGGTACACTAAAAAACACTCAAATTCATAATTGATGTTGATACTATCCTATCAGCCCATAGAAAATTGTGCATGCCTGCAAAAACCTTCATTATCCAAAATCTACCTCAATGTTCAGAAGATTCAGAACCAGAAAAATACAACATAAATTTAAGAGGAAAAAATGAAGTATACAATGGAAACGAGAATAGTAGGAAATTCATGTGATTCATGAAAGAATTTTTTCCCTTCAAAGAAAGTAATAATGGGAAAATAAAACTTACATGATAAACACAAATAATTCACTAGTATACCTCTGCAAAAGATGACAATTGGGCTCTGGGAAAGTTTCAAATATTGCAGCTCGTATACAGTCGACTCTGTTTCCACGATCAGTTCCTTGACAATGAAAAAGATGAACCATTAGATGATTCAACCTTCCAGAGGGCATGTGAAGATAGCTTGGTTTTTGAGAGTTTGAGACACTCAATAAGGAGCATATTGTAATTATTTAGCCAAGAGAAGCAACATTCTAAGTTTTATTCTGTTAAGAAGATAAGGCAGGTACTAGTATTTTCAGAAGTGAAGCAAAGAAAGAAACCAACCGTCCAAATGTGTCAGTATATTGATTGGGTATCCACTTATCCCAAATGCCTAAGTATTTAGAAAGATAATGGATTTATAAATTTACAATGTCATATTCTCTTTGATTCAGAGCTGGATTAACCATTGAAATGATCACAACCAAAACATAACAGCACACATGTGCACTTACAAGCCCATGATAAGCAATTAATCAAGGACTTTTTATCAAAAGTTGGACAATTTTTTTTTTTCTAATTTGACCAGGTTGTTTATCCCAAAACTTAAGCTGTCAAAAATTTATGGTTTCAAAGCACTATATATATATCAGAATCAAAGCAAAGAGGGCCATAAACCATGAGAAGCATAAAAAAAAATGTACCTGCAACCAATAGAAAATTGTCTGAACACACATTTTTCATTAAAAATCATAGGTACAAAAGGATTCTTTTTCTTGAACAACAGAAATTAAATTCTATTTTGATTTCAAACATGCATATTTAAAAGAATTCCTTTCTGAAACTAAATGTGAATATCTGAATTATCCTATGACAAGGAACACTGTCCAGACGTACTGTATGCTTTGACTAGTGCAGTACAACAAGATGCTGGCACTGGAGACGAAGGCATCTCCCGCAAAATGTACTGCATAGCAAAAGTAAATTACTATTTAAGTATGTTTGCAAAATCTGCATAATTTGAAATTTCTAAAATTTTGTACCTTGATACAATCTCCAATAACATGAGCATCCTCATCTGGAGAAAACTCAATTTTTCCTGAAAAAAAATTGTATATATTACTTCTCATTCATGAGTGCATGAAAAAGTCAAGAAGTAAATTTGAGTCTGATTGCAACAGTAAGAATCAGGAATCACTGTTCCAAAGCAGTGGAGCAGATTACAAGGCTAGATAGGTAAAGTTTTCGATCTGGAGAAAAATACAAAGCAGAGTAGCAAACTAACCCTGTTCATATTCTTGCACTCTGCGTTTTACCTCTTCAACATCAGCAGACTGTCGCAAGATACCTTCCACTTTGATACCTTTTGGGGAAAAGAATAAAGTAATCACATATCTAGGCAGCTTCAAATAAAGAAAAGCAGTTAGATTCTACCCAATTAGATTGTACTATGAAAGATTGACATTAGATAGATCCTTTTTTCTGTGTTTGCATAATTGGAAATGGGACAAAAAAATCAGGTGGTACATGTTGCCAAAAAAAAAGGATGAAGTACAAGTTAAATGATATTTTTCCCAGTTATTTCACAAAATCTATCCTACCACATTTAAGCTTATAAGATATGTAACCATGACACAATAACAAAAGAAACTATCAAACCTAAATTGGCCGACCTTTTCTGACAGGGAATAATATTAAATTCATCTAGTAGTAGCAAGAAACTGAAATTACCATGTTGCTCGATGAACTTAAGGGCCTTCTCCAAGAAAGATGGGCTCCCATCAATATCTTCAAGTGCAAGCGATGCAGGCTTACCAATCACAGAAGAATTTGTAGATTGTCTGTCCCTCTCTTCATATAACAAAATAGGAAGAAATATTAGAAACAGCTGTCACTGACAAGAAACCACAGAAACAGGCTAGTAAAAAATATTCAAGAACAGTAAGAAAAGTATAACTCTGAAATAACTAAATTTTAAAAAATGATAGTTAATCCATAACATAACATCATAATGGGATTTTTAAGACATTGATTTGATCACCTACTCTTTCAGAAAGCATTCCAAGAATCCATCCATATGTGCCATTGGTATATGTCTATCTTAAAAAAATTGGCCAAAACAGAGCTTCAAACAGGTCTAAAAACATTGGGAAATATCCCACATACTAACTGGAGCTTATAAATAACAGAGAACAAAATGCTGAGCAATGAAAGAAGAAATAGGTTGAATGAGAGAGATCAGAGGAAAAACTACCAATGCTTTGTGACAGTGTTGAGGAAACACTAAATTAGAAAATTATGATATTCTTTAATCATGTTAGATTCACAGCTTGTGCAATCCCTAATGTCCTTGATTTTTACTAGTTTAATTCATATTTTTTCTGAAATCATACAGGACAAACCAAAAAATCATGCTATTAGTATTATGACTGAATAATGAAAATTTTGCTTTTCTTAGTTCAGTTGCAGTCCTGTATTGTTAAGGGGTGTTGAAATTGTTTAATAATATATTTATATCCAGAAACAAAATTTACGATGATATTTATTGTATCAATAGTTGAGCTGGATATTCCTCAGTTTAATAGATGAGAGAGAGACAGAATTGGGAAATCAGAAAACAGTGATTAGTGATAGTAAATAGAGACAAGCTATCTTCCACAATGCATCACAAGTATCAGAAGAATTCATAACAACAATTCTATGTGGAAAAGTAATAAATCAGTATACCTTTCTCATGTGATACTTCACTTGATTCAGTCACATCACTGCGAAAAATTCCATTCTGAACCAAGGCAGTGGTTGCACTGGGCGCTTGTGCTAAAGCATTCTCCAATGCAACCTTCCATTCATATAGATCCTCAGAAGTTTCTGCCTGTCATACCAAATAATAACATTATATAAAAATCCAAAAGGATATAGAAGAAATCAAGAAGCTTGTAGAACTACCTTTAGTGTAAATGTTCGTCCATCACGGCCATCAGGAAAAATGACCATCAAAATCTTTCTATCTGCTTTCACATCAACACTGTGGAATTGTAGTTTATTAGATTTGTTATTGAAATTCATTAAATATGGTTTTTCTCTAAACTGGGACATAATACAATCCTTAAATTGTCCAACCTTCCTGAATTGTTCAAGTCGATACCACCAAGGCTAGAATTTGCTTCATTGCCCTTTTGAGGCAGAACAGACTGCACAACAAAGTGGCACATTCGAATAAGCCACAACATTTCTAGAAAATAATTAGTTAAATATCCTCATACGTAGTGCATTCAATATCATTGCTAAAAACTAAGATTGAGAATATGGATAAAATCACTCTGTTTCAAACCCTAGGCAACCAAACTAGTGACTGTTGAGCTTGTTTACTGGGTAAATTTACTAATTTCCAGGCTGGACAGAGTATTTAATTTCTTTTTCTCAATAGCATATCAAAATGTATATGTCATTTCAAGAGTAGATATTAAATGCTAGAATATTGATCTATTTATTTGACACTATAACTTTGTAGAGTTGTCATTTCGTCCTCACAGTCTTTAAATCCTGGAGTATTGTCAATTTGAGGGGAGTTAAGGAAAAAGTAAATTCTTTGAAAATCATCAACTTTGACATTTCACATTTCTCTCTTGAAAATTAACTTTTCAACTCTTTGAAGTTCAATCCAGAGCAGGAGATACTGAATTGTAGACAGGCACTATGCAATATAAAACAATGAATAACAGGCACGATGCACTTACGGGGTCAGCTCTGAAAAAAACCAATGACGTGCGTGTAAGGACAAACCAACGTTTCTTCCATGATGTCCAACCAAGTCCTATAAATTAAGAAAGTTCAAAAGTTGAAATTACAAGTCATGCTATAACAATGAAGAATGTTCTTTTTAAGAAAAAAAAAACACCAGAGCTTGGTTCAAATATCTCATAAAAGATCAAATCCAAAAAGGAAATCAAAACTCCCACTTTCTCTTTCTATAGGAAATAGTCACCTAATTTATGACAGTTATGGGCAATGTGCTAGTGCAAAACTTTGGGTGAAGTTCTAAGGCTTTAACCCACTAGAGAGGACAGGTTAAAGCAGAAAACTGGTGATTAGCAATTCTCTGGAGTAGAAGTTACTGTCCTACAATCCTTATCCCTTTCATATGCACTAGTAAGTTAAAGTGAGATTATTACTTTGACGATTTATACAGATTATAGGAAAATGGAAAAGAATCTTGTATATTCATTAGAAAGATAAACTAAACAAAAAAGGCATACCATGATTTGGAAGGCACTAATGCAAGGTTAGTATTAGACAATTTTTAATTTTTCTTGTGGAATAAGCATTTTCCCTATTATAATAAAACTAATAACAAAAATAGTCTCTTAACATGTCTAACATTCCTTATAAAAAAAGACAGTCCGGTGCACGAAGCTCCCGCCATGCAAGGTCATGGGGAAGGATTCATTGTACACAGCCTTACCCTGCTTTTTGCAAGAGAAATTCAAACCCGTGACCTTTTGGTCACATGGCAACAACTTTACCGTTGCGCCAGGTCTCCCCTTCATGTCTAACATTCCTTATGTGAAAATCAAATGAATTGACTTCCTAGAAACTGCATTAATAAATACCTTTAGATGAAATTAAAAGTGGCCCGCTCTTGAACACCTGCACTAGTAAAAAATGGATAATTTAGCATTTATAGTATTCTTGAAGAAAAAAATAACCCTTAAAAGATATGAGCATAAGAATCTAATAAAATAAATAGCAAATCAGGGATTCATGAAGATCACACTCCCTCGGAGAACAAATGATCAGCTAAAAAGGATAATCACATCAAAAGCACATTTGGATTTAGATATTTGGTATATTTTCAGTCTGCGCGAGAAAAAATGAGTTTATTCTCTCATCCATCTTTGAGTTGCTACAATATAATGCTACTTGTTTGGGCAGATGTTGTCCCCTCAGGGCGGGGCGGTGGTTAAGACATAGGGTGTTGCCACATGAGGTCTTGGGGTCGAAACTCGACGCATCCGAGCATGTCTTCCCCCATGCCTTGGCCACCTGCACTAATGGCTAGTGGCCACCGTGATTTACCTCCTCCGTGTTGGGCGAGGAACGAGTTGGCGGGAGTACTGGAGATGAGCGAATCGCCTTTTGTCACTTGTTTGGGTTGATGTTGATGTTGGTGGAATGCTGATTTTTTTTTTTGTTACATTCAGATATGTTTTTTTTTCTTTATGTGTTAACAAAAGTTGAAAGAGTCGAATAATATTTTTCTGCTATAATCATATTTTCTACCAAAAAGAAAAATTCACAGCTAAGAGAAATTATATAACAGTTAAAGGGGACAAAAATCATTGGAATAAAATGAAAGCCACTTATCTCAGCGACAACATAAACTAATACAAAAAGGCATTGGTTGTAAAATCTTAAAGAATAAGCAAAGTTCCTTGCATATGAAACTTCAAGGACTCCAGAGAACGTATTCTTGTTTCATTTCCTCCTCTCATACTATTGAGCAATTTAGTGGAAAGGATGCACAATTGTTAAATTACAGCTAAAAAAAAGGATAGCCCGGTGAACAACGCTCCCGCTAAAGCGGGGTGTCGGGGAAGGGTCTATTGTATGCGGCCTTACTCTGCTTTGCAAGAGGCTATTTCCAAGACTCGAACCCGTGACTTCCGGGTCACATAACAAAAACTTTACCGCTGCGCCAAAGCTCCCCTTCTAGTTAAATGTTACAGCTGAGAAAGGAAATGTGCACATATAATTCAAGGCCATAATAAAGGATGAAGTTTGGCTGATTTGAGTAGGACTAAGGTGCAGTTAATTAAATTAAGGAGTTCAAGATACAAAGAAGCCAAGTGCACTCTAATCTCTAGCCTTAGAAGAAAGCATTCAGAAGCAAAATAGTTAATTGATATAGTTGCGTTTGTATACTGCTGGACCACTTTATTTACTAACAGAGACAAATTTGCATATCTTTTTTGTCAACAGTCAGAATAATGAAAATAAAAGTTCTGGCATGTTCTGTAGTATTCAAACATGCCATATAAAATGACATCATGCATTGCAAAGCAAGACTGCAAGAGGCTAAACATACTAGATGCCAACCTTGACAAAGTTTGCAGAAAAAGAAGGATTTGAATGAAGAAAATTCCATTATTCATAGAATCATAATTATACTGAGAGTTTAAAAATATATATTCTGCACTGAACCAAATCTACTTACCTTACAGTTGGGGCATTTGTTAGTTTGTTTGTCAGAATTTTCCAATGATCTGGAAATCCAGAAATTGGCATCCCCCTCTCCACAGAGACAAGTTTTACATTGCATCAGATTCTCACTGCTCTGAGATGAGGCCATCTGTTACATAGCATCAGAGTAGGAAAAAAAAAAATAGACAAGGTTAAGTGATTAAGTAGAATGGTGAAAATGACAGGCGTTATTGAAAATTAGTTTTTCACTTGAAATTGAGCGCTTACTAATCCGTTCCCAGTAACCAACTTCTAACAGCAAAGAACAATAAGACCAATTCAGACAAGCAGTATGCCCATCAATGTTCTGATCCAAAGTGGTAATAAGAAAGAAGGATAAATCTACAAAGCCATAAACGTATCATTAAAAGCAACAAAGAAATCTCAGGTAAAGGGGAAAAAAACAGCATATTAAATGATTCATGCTAAATCCAAATGGTCTACGCATAGCACAGGAGACAAGCCCTATATTTAGGAGAAGAAAATAGGACTAAGCGGCATTTTGATACAGCATTACAGAAAAGAAAAAGAAAAACATTGTTCTACTGTATTCTATGTCGCAATAACAGTAAATTTTAGAACAGATAACATTGGATATTCAAATACGGATGGAACATTTTACCAAGACGAGACGTTGTCGGGGATCAATCGGGGTCCGTAAGCCTAGAAAATGCAAAGGAACAAAGGACTACGGAGCCAGAACTTCCTCGATCGCACCCGCAAACATCAGCCCGATGAAAATCCAAACATTGTCGGCACCGAAGCCGCAATGTCGCTACGTAGAACAAGATTGTGACACACGATAAAAGAAAAAGTCAATTCAGGATACTAATCCCTCTTCCACAACGATCGAAGGGAATTCCTTCCTCACGTCTCTCCTTCTCTCTTTCTCTTCTCCTTGACCTTTTTTCTCTTCCCCGTTTACATCTCTCCGCGGCACGCGCGTCTCCGTCGCCCCGGCATTCCCTCTCTCACCTCCCAAAACTCCCTCTTGAATTCGCGAACTCGGAACAAATCACACGGAGGAGGGCGCAGATAAAGCGAGGCCTTGATCGACATTTCTGGACTCGTGCATAAATGTAGTGTACGGGACACCAAACCACCCGTTGGATTTGAAATGCGTATAGTAGATTCATGAGAACGCGTAAAAATTATATTATGCGGTAGTCTGTTGGGCCCAAACCGTCGAGCAGTGCTCGTAGTGGGCACGTCGCGTCAGAAAATAATTTATTTGTAATTTCAGATCTCTATATTTTAATATTATTAATACTAAGACTACGTTTCATAGGATATAATCTTCTATGATAGGATATAATCTTCTTTATAATATAATCATGATTATATTATAATTTTGATTATTTTATTTCGTTTAATTTTAAACTTATAATATAATGTAATTTGGATTATCAAAGGTAGTGAAGTTTTATAATATGGATTACAAAGTAAATACTATGTAATTCGATTACATTACGAGGTCATAGTTTTACCAAAATTTAAATGTTGAATATACCCTTAGTCTACCGTGACCGCCGTCCACCGTCGTCGGTCGCCGCCACTTTCGGTCGTCACCATCGTCGTCGCCCATCGTTGTCGGCCGCCGCCGTCACCACCCACCACCGTCGCCGCCCACCGCCATCGGTCGCCGGCGTCGCCGTCACCGTGCAACATTTCCAGAAGCCAAGAACGCCCTGGCCGTGTGCAGTACACGATCGTGCAAGAGCTCCAAAGCCGGAGACAGTGTGGGTCGTGTAGATCTACACTACCGTGCAAGGGGAGCAGTGGCAAAGCAGGTCATGGCCGTGTCCCACACATGGCCGTGTGAGACAGGCAGAGAAGGGAGTGGCACAGGCCGTGTGAGTTCCACACGGCCGTGTCTCGGGGTCGTGTGGCGGCCAAACCCTTACCCTATATAAGGATTTCTTCCTCATTTGAAAGGGGATCTTCTCCCTTTTGGGGGGAATCAAGATTTGGGATGTTCCTCCATCTTCTTGAAGGGATTTTCCGGCGATCTAAGGGCGGATCTTCAACATTTTGACTCCAAGATTGTGGATTGGATCCGGAGACGGTTCTTCATCGTAGATAAGCTTTCTTTCTTCCTTTTCTTGGATTTGGGATCAAGAATGTTTGTAATTTTCTTCTCTTCGGATTTCTTTCCTTGTTTTATGGAGTAGATTTCTTTGTTCTAGGATGGAGGGAGTAATTGTAAGGATGATTTGATGTAAAACTCTTGTGAATTTGCCAATTTTCTATTTCTATGATTTTACCATGTTTGTATCAATTTGATTTTGTATGAATTGTTGTGATTGTGCCTAATTACCATACTTATTGAATGTTTGGATATCTTGTGGATCTTGTAGAGGTAATTCCTCATTCGATTTTCCGAGGGACGTGCGTGACAGACATGCCCGTGTAAGGACGTTTGAGGGATGATCTTGAAGGTGAAATAGGGTCATTCAAGGGGGTAGGATGGATAGTTTGCATTAATCTTTGTATCTCGATACGGTTGATGAGTGATGAATTCCTATATTGATTATCCGAGGGACGCACGCGATGTAACACCCATAGGATATCTAGTAAGTTTATATATTTTTACCATGGTTAAAAATAGGCCTTATGTGGAAATTTACAAAAAAAAAATAATAAAATAGAACCAGAAAGAGATGACCAAGGTTTGAACCTTGGACCTCTTACTAGATACATGTATGTGATAACCAATGAATCAAGAGAATATATTGTTAGGAAGAGAAGGGACAATATAGTTAAGAGTAAGAGAAGGTTTCTTTCATTTAGGAAGAGAAGTTGGAATTGTCTTCTTCCTCTCAAAGGAAAAGATGATTCTTTCTCTCTCTTTTCATTAAGGGATGAGTAAAAGAAAAGAGAAGGAAAAAATCATTTTCCCTTCTTCTTTTCATTTGGAATAAAAAGAGAAAATGAATGAAAACATTCATTTTGCTCTCTTCCTCCTCCCTTCTCCTCTCCACCGAAACCCCTCTTCTCTCCCTCACCATTGCCGAACCAAGCAAGAAGCAAGCTCCCTAGGAAAAGCTTCACAACCAAGGACTTCTTCTTCTAAGAAATTAAGCGAGAGGATGTGAGTATCCCCTCACTGCAGTACAAGTACTTATCGATTTTCCTTGTATGTAAATGCTTTTGAAACCTTAGAGATCTCCTTGCAAGTTTCGACCAAGATAGATTGGTGGTCACTTAGGATAAACAAGTCTACAAGTTATGCTTTATGTTGTACAAAAAAAAAAAAAAAAAGAATCTAGAACCTTACCTTGAAGTTTAGGCCAAAACAAAAAGAGAAGGTTTAGAGCAAAGTTTCTTTTGTCATGCTTGTCTATGCTCCTTCTTGATATAGGATCTTTTACATGTTGTTAGCTAAGTTTAATACTTCATATGATATTAAAAAGTTTAAGAACCCTAACCTAATGTTTTGGCCAAGATGAGTTATAGGGTTCAGGGCAAAGCTTTAAAAAGGAAACATATTGTTTATGCTCCTAAACTTGTTAGACTTTCTTATATGTTGATAGCTTAGGTTTTCATGCTCCATGTTGTATAAAATTAGGAGAAGTTTATCTTCAAGTTTCTGCCAAGAATAGGAATGAAATTTAGAGCAAGGTTTTTGAAATTTCAATGATAATATGTTGTTTATGCTTCCTCATGATGAATGAACTCTTATGTGTTGATAGCTTAGATTTTTTTTTTACGCTTCATGTTATATATATATAAAAAAATGAAAACCCTAGTGAAGTTTCGGCCAAGATAAGATATGAGGCTTAGGGCCAAAATTTAAAACCTAAACATGCTTGATTATGTTCATTCATGAGGTATGATACCTTGTGTGAAGTTAGGTTAAGACTTTATGTTACATGTTGCACTACAAGACTTGAAACTCTACTTGTAGGTTTCGGCCAAGGTAGAATGTAAGCTTAGAACTAAGTTTTTCTAACCTAATTATGCTTAGTTATGTTCCTACATGTTGTATGATCTTTTGTATGAGATTAGATAAGTTTTCATGCTACATGTTGTACAAATGAATCTTAGAACCTCACCTTAGGGTTCGGCCAAGCAAGTATATGAGCTTAGAGCAAGGTCTTGAAATTTAACCATGCTTATTTATGCTTCTTTATGATGTATGATTATTTATCTATAGTTGGTTGAAGTTTCATGCTTCTTATGGTGGCCAAAGTTTAGAATTCATGCTAGTAAGGTTTCAGCCAAGATTGAAAGAATAGGTTTAGGGAGAAGTTTTTTTTTTTGAACCTAACTATGCATGCTTATGTTTCCTCATGTTGTATGATTCTTGATATATGGTTAGTGAAGGTTTAAAAACCCTAACCTTAGGGTTCGGCCAAGATTGGAAAAAGGGGTTTAGGGAGAGGTTTTTGAACCTAACTATGCATGCTTATGTTTCCTCATGTTGTATGATTCTTGATATGGTTAGTTTAAGTTTCATGCTTCATGATATGATAAGATATGTTATACTTCATGATATGAGATGATATGCTATGTTTCATGGAATGATATAGGCTATACCTCATGATATGATATATGTTATGCTTTATGATATGATATGCTATGCTTTATGATATGATATATGCTAAGTTTCATGAGATGATATGCTATGCTTCATGACATGATAAATGCTATGTTTCATGTAACATTCTATGCTCTATGTTATGATAAGAACATGTTATGGTTTATGAGATATGTTATGAAAGGCTTATGTAAGAAGAAAAGCCTAAGAGATGCTTCCCTTAACTTGGGATCAAGAGCACTCTTCATGATACGACAAAGAGATGCTTCCCTTAAGTTGGGATCAAGAGCTCTCTTCATGATATGACATGTATGATAAGACAAGAACATGATATGTATGATGACATAATAAGAAACATGATACATGATATGTATGACATGCTATTTTACTTTTTGTATGGCTTGCACCAAGGGTGGGCTCCATAAGCGCCCCGAGGTCGATGGACTATGAAACAGGCCTCGTAAAAAGGGATGGGCTTCTTAGTACACCCCTAGGTCGACGAACTATGAACGGACCTAGATCCCTAGTAGGTTCGGGGCTAGCTACCCTGTCCTAGAGATTGCGCGCATTTATGTATGTATGTGGTACAAGCCGGACCCTTATGTTGATATTATGTTCAAGTATGTATATGATATGAAAAAAAAAACATGTTGCATATGTTCATTTCATTATGCATGTTTTCAAAGGAACATCTTGCATCTACATGTACATGTTATATGATTCCCTTCACACTTATTAAAGATACTTTTGAAATCATGTTTATGATGCTTGGATGATCATGTTATTAGTTCATGTTATGTACTCACATGTTATGTCCTCACATACTATGATATGTTTCATGATATGTTCTCACATGCTATGATATGTTATATGTTATGTTCTCACATGCTATGATATGGTTATGTCATGTTTTCACATGCTATGAGATGTTATGTGTACGTATGATTTATGGTTTTATGAGTAGGAAAGGAACTTACTAAGCCTTAGGGCTTATAATTTTTATGTTTCCTTGTACTGCAGAGAAAGGCAAGGAATGGATGAACTAAGGGGAGCAGCAGGAAAGGCAGGGAGTGTGTGTAGGAGTGGCATGGTGGATAGATCTAATTTAGTTTTAAAACTTTATTTGGTTGAATTGTGCATGTGAGCTAAAGTTTGGACCTTATGTTTATGATGATTACTTGAACTAGTATGATATGCATTTATGATGTCTTATTTCATGTCAGTAGATTTATAAGATCATGATTCATGTCCAAGTAGCAAATATAGATTAAGTTATGCATGAATATTAGTATGATTTATGGTTCACATGCCACGTTAAAAAAAAAAAAGAAAAAAAAGAGAGAGATGCATATGATAAATATCTTCCGCTGCCATGAAATCATATGCACATGTATGTTAGGTAGGTGTAAGTAACCCCGTCCCTTAGGGTAGCCTTAGCGCCCCCGGAAGGGGCGGGCGTGTAACACCCCGCCCCTTCCTGCTCAAGTTGACGGGGGTTACTTATCCTTTTCTTCTTATCTTATCTTACTTACTTACTTGTTAATAATCTTTTCTACTTAAAACAGTGGAAGTCTTGTTTATAGTATATTTTTTTCCTTTTTTTAAAACTTTTCTTTTACTTTTCAAATCATCATCACTAACTACCTATTATATAAAGTCACATAGCATGTTTAACATAAATTTAAGTCATAATACTAATAAGCATGATGAAATGTCATGGAGTCATGAAAGAACGACATAAGCATAATTCTTATTAGATAAAAGCAGATATTTCTCTTTTAGCCGAGCCACTACTACACACATCCTTCTTGCCCCTCCTGCTGCTCCCTTAATACATTCATTCCTTGCATTTATCTGTGGTACAAGGAAAGTAAGCTATGAGCACACAAGGCTCAGTAAGATCCTTCCTACTCACAAAAACCGTAAAGCATGGCATATTCATAAGGCATAAAGCATAAAGACAACTCATCATATCATGTATAGAAGCATCATATCGTAACATAATCGTAAGGTATCATGACATATCATAAAGTGCATCCTAGCATAACATAACATAATCATAACTTAATCATAAAGTGCATCCTAGCATAACATAACATAATCATAAGTATCATGGCATATCATAACATAATCATAAAGTGCATCCTAACATAACATAACATAATCATAAGTATCATGGCATATCATAACATAATCATAAAGTGCATCCTGACATATCATAACATAGTCATAAGTATTATGCGAGATGACTTTCAAAAACATGTATCATGAAAAATATATGCAACATGTCTTTTGAAAACTTATTACATACATACTTAAACATAATCTCAACATGATTAGGGCCCCAGCTTGTACCACATACATAAATGAGCGCGTCCTATGTAGGTCCAAGGTAGCAAGTCTTGAACCCTACAAGGCATACATACTAGGCCCGTTTCTTAGTCCATCGACCTAGGGGCACTTAGGAGCTCATCCCTAACGAGGCCCGTTTCTTAGTCCATCCACCCCGGGGCGCTTATGGAGCCCACCCTTGGTACAAGCCATATAAAGTAAAGTAGCATGTCATACATATCATGGTTCTTATTATTTCATGCATATCATATTTCTTAACGTATCATATCATACAAAATTTGGGCACACAGCTCATCATAATAGCATGCATAATTTGGGCACACAGCACATCATAAATACATGCATAGTTTGGGCACACAACTCATCATAAAAGCATACATAATTTGGCACACAACTCATCATAAATAGCATGTATAATTTGAGCACACAGCACATCATAAGGGTTATCAACATGCATAGATCATGAGCATACATAATTAAACATAGAAGCATAGCAAGCTCTTATCATATCATGAAACATTGCATGTGAGACACATGGGAATCATATTTAGGTCTCTAACCCTAATATCATATAGTGGCCGAAACATATAGTTGTGACTTAGGTTAAAAATCAACATGCAAGCATGTAAACCCTAAACCAATATCGTATCATGTATCACAAGGAACATCATGAGCATGCTTAGTTTAGGTTCTAGGTTTCCTAAGCTTAGAAATCTTGTCATGGCCGAATCTTATCAAGCATTACATTGGGTAAAAAGCAACATACAAGCATGTGAACCCTAAACCAATATCATATCATAAATCATGAGGAACATCATAAGCATGTTTAGTTTATGTTCTAGGTTTCCTAAGCTTATAAACTTGTCATGGCCGAATACCATCAAGCATCACATTTGGTTAAAATCAACATACAAGCATATGAACCCTAACCCAATATCATATCATATATCATAAGGAACCTCATAAGCATGTTTAGTTTAGGTTCTAGGTTTCCTAAGCTTATAAACCTACCATGGCCGAGACTTGTTAATCATGGGACTAGGTTTCATGTGGCATAAAAGCATGAAAAACCCTAAACCAATTCCATAGCATTTATTACAAGGAACATCATAAGCATAGTTAGGTTGGGTTCTTAGTTTCCTAGGCCTTTAAACTAGTTGTGGCCGAAAGTTCATAAAGCATGAAAAGTTCTAATCAACCCTACAAGCATGAGCATGTCATGTTAACTTCATATTTTTGTCTTAAGGAACATCATGGCATGCTTAGTTTAGGTTTAAAGTTCTCCTAGGCCCTAAAACCTACCATGGCCGAATATTCATGAGCATGGAATAAAATTCTAATCAACATACAAGTATGGGCATATCATGTTAACTACATATATTGTCTTAAGGAACATCATGGCATGCTTAGTTTAGGTTTAAAGTTCTTCTAGACCCTAAAACCTACCATGGCCGAATGTTCATGAGCATGGAATAAAATTCTAATCAACATACAAGCATGAGCATATCATGTTAACTGCATATCTTGCATTAAGGAACATCATGACATGCTTAGTTTAGGTTTAAAGTCCTTCTAGACCCTAAAACCTACCATGTTCGAATGTTCATGAGCATGAAATAAAGTTCAAATCAACATACAAGCATGAGCATATCATGTTAACTCCTTATCTTATCTTAGGTAAAAATCATGGCATGCTTGGATTAGGTTTAACAATTTCCTAGGCTCCTAATCCCATCATGGCCGAATGCTTATGAGCATGGAATGAATTCAACCCAACATATAAACATGAGCATATCATATTAACTTCATATCTTATCTTAAGAAAGATCATGGCATGCTTGGTTCGAGTCTTAACTTACCTATTTCCTTTATTCATGCTTGGCCGAGAGTCTAGGGACATGACTCTAAGTTCTAACCAAACATTCTAGCATATGAACTTTAGATAAATCCTCTACCATAAGATACATGTTACAAGAAACATATTGAGCATGTCAAATTTGGGTCTTTACATTTCCTAGGTCCTTCTTGTCTTGGCCGAAAATTCCATGAAGGTATCCTAGGTTTTTAGGCAACCAAATCTCATAGAAAATACACAAGCTATTGTACCACAGGTGAGGGGAAACTTACCTCCTTTCGCTTATGGTTTTTCTTAAGGAAAAAGGTACCCTAGGTGCAAAGGAAGGAGAGAGCTTCTTCTTCTTGCACTTCCTTTTTGTTTCTCTTGCTTGGAAGGGGTAGATCTTGAAGGCTTCTTCTTGTAAATTAGTTTTATTGGAGAGGAACCTTAGCTTAGCTTTTGGAATGAGGAGAGGGAGGGCTCTTGGTTTCAGTGGAGAATGAAGAAGGAGAAGGAAGGAGGAAGAAGAAGAATTTAATCCCTCGAAAATAGAGAGAGGGAGGGAAGTAGGCAATTTATCTTTTGCTTGCTTCTTCTCTTAACCAAGAGGAAGAGAAGGTAAGCAACTTGATTTTCTCTTGCTCTTTTACTTAATCATCTTCTCTCCTTTAACTACCATTTCCATTCTCTTTTATTCACTTATCATTCATTACTCTAGTGGTTCCATCCACTACTTTAACTCTATTACTTGTGGGAGGTTCAAGGTTCATGTTGGTGCAACATCCCTCAGGTCAAGGTTGACCTAGTTGACCAAGCTTGAGTCTTGGTTTGGGTTTCGATGTTTGACAATGCAAGGTTGATTGAAGAAGAGTCAAGAAGGTCAAGGATGACCGGATACTTGACTGGGAAGTCCTAACTGGGATGTTAGGCAGAAGGAAAGACCTAGTGAGTGAAGCTAGGCAGGAGGAAAATCCTGGTGAGTGAAGCCAGGTGAAAGGCCTAGTGAGTGAAGCTAGGCAATTGGGAAGTCCTAGTGAGTGAAGCTAGGCAGGAGGAAAATCCTGGTGAGTGAAGCCAGGTGAAAGACCTAGTGAGTGAAGCTAGGCAATTGGGAAAGTCCTGGTGAGTGAAGCTAGGCAATTGGGAAGTCCTAGTGAGTGAAGCTAGGCAATTGGAAAAGTCCTGGTGAGTGAAGCCAGGCAAGAGAAATCCAGATGGGTCAAGGTTGACCAGACATCTGGTGAGAGTCCAAGTAGGTCAAAGGGATTGACCGGATACTTGGCACGAGGAAGAAAAGTCCAAGTAGGTCTTAGGGAGTGACCGGATACTTGGCAAGAAGAGAAAAGTCCAAGTGGGTCAAAGGGATTGACCAGACACTTGGTGAGAGAGTCCTAGCTGGTCAAGGGTGACCGGATGCTAGGTCTTATGTACCAACAAGTCATGGTTGACTAGATGTTGGTTTAGGGGGCTTTGGACTTGGTTTTGGGCAAAAACCAAGATCTGGATTGATCAGCCGATTGATCCAGCATGTTTGAATTGACCCGTGGATCGATCCAGCAGATCTGGATCGATCAGTGGATCGATCCAGAAGATCTGGATCGATTGGCCGATCGATCCGGCGAGTCCCCGCGAACAGAACCCCTATGGATCGATCGGTGGATCGATCCAGAGGTCCCAATCGATCGGTGGATCGATTAGGACGCTGCTGCTTCGCGCGATAAGCGCTGGATCGATCCATGGATCGATCCAGGCGTTTTTCCAGAGCACAGAGGCGCTCTGGATCGATCCAAAGCCTCCCTGATCGATTGGGAGCATTCCAATCGATCGGGATTCGACCGTTAGCGTCGATTTAAGCCGCAGGCGTTCATTTCCTTCGGCATCTCTTCACCGATTCATTTCAGATCTTCACCAGCTTCTCCATAGCTCTTCTCAAGCTCGAGATCGCCAGTTCTTGAAGGCTCTTGAAGGTTCTTCCAAGTCAAGAGGCGGATCAAAGCAAGAAGAAGAAACTAGGGTTAGGGTTTTTGCTCTCATTGTAAGCTTGTAAGCTTGTATTTCATTACCTTTCCCTTTCTTCTTGTATTGAGTCTTGTAGGGCTTCTCCGCCCTTGGTAGTTACCATAAAGGAGAGTTTTATTAGTGAAGGGTGTGTGTGTAGGTGTGGATCCTTGGACTAGTCACCTCTTGTGAGGTGGATACCAAGTAAACCAACCTTGTTAGCGTTGTATGCTTTTGTTTCTTATATTTCCGCTGCATACCATCAAAGAAACGAGCAACGCCAACGACGAGCACGCGAAGAGCTATTCACCCCCTAGCTACTTTTCGGTCCCAACAAGTGGTATCAGAGTGAGGCCGCTCTTCACCCGAATCATCGCCGGAAGGGGCAAACAAAACAAGCAAAGCTAGAGGGTGAAGAAGTTGGAGCAAATTCATCAAAGTCAAAGAATTCAAGAAGCTCAACTTCAAGATGCAATTCCAAGATGGACTTGGATTTGACACAAGGGTGGCTCCATCGTACACATCCACAAGCTTCGATTCTTGGAGATCAAGAATCGAAAATTTCTTGATGATGGAGATAGAACAATGGTTTGCTCTCATGGAAGGATTTGAAGCTCCAACAAACTCCAAGGGAAAGCCTCTCAAGAAAAGCAAATGGAGTCAAGAGCAAGTTCAAAGGAGTAAAGCAAATGATAAAGTGACCAAGCTTTTGGTCAACTTATTGCCAAGCAATATTTTGGCTCAAGTTGGAGAATTCAAGGATGCCAAGGAGCTTTGCAGCAAGTTGGCATCAATTCATGAGATCCCCTCCACTGTACCGAATCAAGAGGAATCCAAAGAGGGCGACTCATTGGAGCAAGATCTAGAGGAGGACTCAGAAGTTGAGAGATGCTCAACTTCCGAAGAAGAAGTTCAAGAAGAAGCTTCATCTTCGAGGGAATGCAATGAAGGGAACAAGAAGGGAGCATACTCCTTGTTCCATGTACAAGATGATGAAGCCTCCACCTCTAGGATTGAGGGGGAGCAATCTTTGGTGACACCGGATCAAGAAGAAGGAGAAGCTTCTACATCCGGGTCAAAAGAAGAAGAGTATGATGAAGCTTCCACCTCCACAAGTCAAGCAAAATCAAATGGAGGAGTATCATCTTCGGATCAAGAGGAAGCTTCTACCTCCGGATCAAAAGGAGAAGATGTCACCCCTACAAGCAAAGGTATAACAATTTCAATTAATAATAAAAACCATATTATATGCTTTGAATGTAGGGAAAAAGGGCATTACAAAAGTAAATGCCCTAAATTGGCCAAGAAGAAGGGCCAAGTGGCACAAAAGAGTAAGGATAAGCCCAAGGAGACCATCCCCGGAACAAAGAAGAGCAAGAAGCACATTGTGTGTTTCTTGTGCAATCAAAAGGGGCATTACCGAAGTCAATGCCCTAAGGGGAAGAAGAAGGTGGTCAAGGCTCTTGGAGGAAGCTCAATTCAAGGGGGAGCCTCCAAGGTAAAAAAGAAGGTAACTTTTATTGAGCCTACCCCTTTACGTTATGGTAAAAAGCATGATAGTTCTAATTTTTATCATTTTAATGCAATTTACCATAAAAATAGAAAGCATGAGGGCATTAAGGAAAAGCATGTGGCCCTACATGCCAAGACTACCCAACCTAAGGTTAGGAAGGTAGATAGACATTTGGGCAAGAACACTAAGGATAATAGATACAAGCCCAAGAATAAAAATGCTCATGGATCAAATGAAAAATCAAATACTAAGGACTTAGTGAGGGAAAATCAAGTCTTGAGGTCAAGACTTGATAAATTAGAAAAGACCCTAAAAAGATTGGAAAATATCCTATTAGGGCAAAATGAGCATAACCTAGTTTTAGGGGTACAAAAGCCATCAAATGGCCATAGAGGTTTGGGATACAAAACTAAAGCAAAAAATGATGTGCCTAGTTATCATAGGGTTCCATATAGTTATGGAACAAACCCTAAGTCTAGAGGTCAAGTCAAGGATACAAGGGAAGATATCCCTAGAAGTATCTTTGCAACCAAAGTGACTAAGACTTCTAAGAAGTCTAAGAAAGTCACTAACAAGGTCACAAGGGAGGCTATCCCTAGAGTTGACCTAGAAAAAGTGACCAAGGCTTCTAAAAAGCCAAACAAGGTCACTAGGAAGGTATCTAGGGAAGTTATCCCTAGTGAATACCTAGAGCATCCAAGGAGCACCAATAGGTTTTGGGTTCCTAGGAGCATCTTCTCTACCCCATAGATGGGTTAGAGAGTGTCAACTCTAAGAAGAAGGGTAGTTAACCCAACTTTGAAGAAATTGACACTCAAGGAGCATTTTCAAAGTTATTATCAACTTTTGAAAATGAAATGGATTTATGATTTACTCCTTGAAAGAGTAAAATGTGCCAAATTTGAGAAGTTTTGGTTTTATTTTAAAATGACACATATTGGAAAATCATAAGACCTACCAAGTTGGGATTGTTGGGATTTTGGTATGTTCTTAGGAAATTAAAGGCAATTTGAGCCTTAATTTAAAGTGCTACTCTTGTGGAAAAATGAAATATGCCAACATTTGTGGAATAAGCTTAATTTCAATTGGCATAAATTAATCAAGAGAATTAGAAATGCCCATTTAGGTTTTGGCACTCTCTTGAAGCACTTTGGGCAATCTAGGGTTTAAGCTTTAGGATTAGCTAAGATTAACGATACTTAGATAGGTAATCTAGGTATCTTATTTATGCTAGACTTTGCCATGATTGTTTGCCCATTATATGCCATGACATCATGTTTTATTTTTGCACTCATGCCTTATCATGAAAATACAAAAATACCATGTCATACCATACATACATCATGTAGTTATAAGAAAATTTTCTTTTGAAAATTATTTCTTTTTGATGTATGTCATAACATTATCATGCATTATGTTTATTTCCTTAAAATTAAGGATAAATGCCATTTATAAACAAGTGGAATCAACAAGTAACATCCTTGGTGGATGTTTACCACTCAAAATGCCTAAATAGATATGCATGATCCCTAGATTAGGGCAAAACCAAAATTTACATCTCACAAAGACCTATAAGATGACTTGTATGTGTTTTGTGCACAATAGATACAAGTGAGATGTTAGGATGATGAACAAAACTCAACATGTTGATTTAGTACATTTCTTTGAGTTTTAAGTTCATCAAAACACATAGTTATGTGTTTTCCCATCATTGGGAAAGCTAATGTACAAGTCATGTGCATTAAGCCCAAGGAACATGGTGGGATATTGGTTTTGAAAATGTTTTTAAAATGATTTTGGAAAACCTTGGTGAAGGCTATCTTTTGATAGTAATCACCATTGAATAGTTAGACACAAACTTGAAGAAAACACTAAAGTTTTTGCAAGTTCTCTAATTTGTGTCAATCATTGAAAATATGAAGTATTTTCTTAGAAAACTATTTTTCAATGATAATACATGTCCTAAATAGTGTCTACACAAATTTTCACAATTTTTGGATTTTTGTAGAATTTTCTAGGGGTTTCTGAAGTTGACTAAAATGAAATTTCAGCAACTATCAGAACTCCAATCGATCACATGATCGATTGGAGTGCCTCAATCGATCGGGCGATCGATTGAGAAGGCAAATCTCGCGAGCAGAAGCTCGCTGGATCGATCCGTGGATCGATCCAGACTGGCTGAATCGATCAGTGGATCGATTCAAGACAGTTCAATCGATTGGGACCCAACTCCAATCGATTGAAGATGCTGATTTTGGCTGGGAAAGCCTGAATTCAGTATTCCAAACCAAGTTTAGTCTAGGAAACCATTCCTAACCCCTCAAAATACATTTGTATACATAAAAAGGGTGTTTTCATGTTGAAGACAAGGATGGATTGGTTGAGAAAGACTAAATTGAAGTTTAGGTTGAGGTTTGGTTTCATTATTGAATTTATGAACCTCAAAACTTCTAAATTTGGGTTTCCTAAAGTTTTAGGGATTCCAAGTCATTGTTGGTGCAATGACAGAAGTTACCACCATGTCTTTATGGGGAGGGACTCTTTAAAGACATAAAAATTATTTTTCATGAACCTTGGAAGGTGGTTAACCTTCCGTTAAGAACATGCTCAAGGTTGAGCGTTTGAACTTTAATGGGGAGTGGATATCCTCATTGTTCAAGTGGTTTCAAGTGCATAATGCTCAAGGATGGGCATTTGCCTACATTGGGGGAGAATGTAGGGTTAAGGATAATGAAGGGTATGGGACCTTCATTATCGTGTTGATCACAACGAGTGAAGTTGTGAATAACGATGAGCAACTCTTCAGGGGGAGAGTTTTCAACAAGTGAATTTGTTGATGTGTGCCCAAAAATGGGGCATGGTTTGATGTGTGCCAATAGGGGGAGAATGAAAGGGAGTAAGTTAGGCTTTTATCACCTAGAGGGAGTTTGCCCTCTTAGGGGGAGAATGAAGGGCTTAACTTATGTATTCATTACCTAGTGGCATGAAGAAGGTTTAGGCTATGAGATTAGCCTAACTTACATGTGGTATTGTAAGTGATAGTGTTGGTATTGTCAAACATCAAAAAGGGGGAGATTGTTGGTGCAACATCCCTCAGGTCAAGGTTGACCTAGTTGACCAAGCTTGAGTCTTGGTTTGGGTTTCGATGTTTGACAATGCAAGGTTGATTGAAGAAGAGTCAAGTAGGTCAAGGATGACCGGATACTTGACTGGGAAGTCCTAACTAGGATGTTAGGCAGAAGGAAAGACCTAGTGAGTGAAACTAGGCAGGAGGAAAATCCTGGTGAGTGAAGTCAGGTGAAAGGCCTAGTGAGTGAAGCTAGGCAATTGGGAAGTCCTAGTGAGTGAAGTTAGGCAGGAGGAAAATCCTGGTGAGTGAAGCCAGGTGAAAGACCTAGTGAGTGAAGCTAGGCAATTGGGAAAGTCCTGGTGAGTGAAGCTAGGCAATTGGGAAGTCCTAGTGAGTGAAGCTAGGCAATTGGAAAAGTCTTGGTGAGTGAAGCCAGGCAAGAGAAATCCAGATGGGTCAAGGTTGACCAGACATCTGGTGAGAGTCCAAGTAGGTCAAAGGGATTGACCGGATACTTGGCACGAGGAAGAAAAGTCCAAATAAGTCTTAGGGAGTGACCGGATACTTGGCAAGAAGAGAAAAGTCCAAGTGGGTCAAAGGGATTGACCAGACACTTGGTGAGAGAGTCCTAGCTGGTCAAGGGTGACCGGATGCTAGGTCTTATGTACCAACAAGTCATGGTTGACTAGATGTTGGTTTAGGGGGCTTTGGACTTGGTTTTGGGCAAAAACCAAGATCTGGATTGATCAGCAGGTTGATCCAGCAGGTTTGGATTGATCCGTGGATCGATCCAGCAGATCTGGATCGATCAGTGGATCGATCCAGAAGATCTGGATCGATCGACCGATCGATCCGGTGAGTCCCCGCGAACAGAACCCCTCTGGATCGATCGGTGGATCGATCCAGAGGTCCCAATCGATCAGTGGATCGATTGGGACGCTGCTGCTTCGCGCGATAAGCGCTGGATCGATCCGTGGATCGATCCAGGCGTTTTTCCAAAGCACAGAGGCGCTCTGGATCGATCCGTGGATCGATCCAAAGCCTCCCCGATCGATTGGGAGCATTCCAATCGATCGGGATTCGACCGTTAGTGTCGATTTAAGCCACAGGCGTTCATTTCCTTCGGCATCTCTTCACCGATTCATTTCAGATCTTCACCAGCTTCTCCACAGCTCTTCTCAAGCTCGAGATAGCCAGTTCTTGAAGGCTCTTGGAGGTTCTTCCAAGTCAAGAGGCGGATCAAAGCAAGAAGAAGAAACTAGGGTTAGGGTTTTTGCTCTCATTGTAAGCTTGTAAGCTTGTATTTCATTACTGATCCGGCGGTTAGAACAGGGGATCCCCATTCTGAGGGGTCCATGCCACGCTGGAGTCAAAAGGCCAAGTGGCCGACCGGCTAGGCAGACCGACCGGTGAATAGCTGAGGCAATAGGCGCCCCGACTAAAGTTGGGGTTCCGACGCTCAATGGAACAGTAGCAAAGAGCCGAGCGGAAGGCCTAATAGAAGGTGATGTACTGCTAACAGTTCTTACATAGTACCCTACCGAAATTCTCTCCAGCATATCGCTGCAAACGGCAGTCCGGACGTGAGGAGAGTGCCGCCCGGACTGCGCATGAGATGAGGTCCGGCCGGCCGGCGCGTGAACTCCCCGTTCAGCCGGACGGACAAACGTCCCGACCTGTTGGGGGTAAAGGGGGACAGGAACATCTTCTGACAGCCGTCAAGTCCTATGGCTAGGCCATACTCCAGATCTGACAACGAGGTGTTCTGTTGTCCCATCGAAGACGTGATTGGACTGTAGCAGTATGGCGTCAGGTAAGCTTTCTGACAGGCACATACCCAAGTATGGGCTGCGGACATGCATGTGCCTCGGTGGACGCACAAGAACCCTTCCACCGTTCTATATAAAGAGCCGCAGACTTCGCCAGAGGTACGCGTTCTACAAGCTTTGGAGCTGCTTTTTCCACCACTTGCTTACCTGACTTGAGCATCGGAGGGTCGCCGCCGGGAACCCCTTCCCGGCCCGACTTCTGTGCAGGTTTGCCGGAGCTTCGTGTGATTAGCCGGAGATCTACATCAGCAACCCAGAGAGCGCCACGTGCCCAGCGTTCGTTGATTCAGCATTCGGATATGATCAATTTGGCGCCGTCTGTGGGAACGCTCTTGCATCTAGGGGTGTCAAAAATGAAGTTACACGGGTTGGGTTCGGGTTGGGCGGGTTGGGCGGGTTCGGGTTCGGGTTTAGGAGTTTCGGGTTGAATTCGGGTTCGGGTCGGGTTCGGGTTGGGTTATAAAAAAAAAAAAATTTAACCCGACCCAACCCGACCCGACCCACCCGAATTGACACCCTTACTTGCATCCGATCGGAAACAATGGACGAGGCTGGATGACAACACATGGTGACGCTTTCGAACGAGGAAATCGACACTCTGATCGAGATAAGGGCCGCCAAGCTCGTGGAGCAAAAACAGAAAACCACAGCCGAGCGGCCGGAGCAGCAAACAACATCAGCGTCTGGTGGTCGAGCGGAAGCACCACCGGCCACCGTTGCATTTCATCGAGCCCCATTCCGCACCCCTGAAGCCGTACCAGCTCATAGAGATAGGGGATCTTCTTCGGATGAAATGCCTAGACGAGATGACAGAAAGGGGAAAGCCCCCCGAGCGGATGCATCACCCGAGAGGATTAATCGCCAATTTTCAGAGGCCATTCTGCGAGATCCTCTGCCGAAGCACTATGTGCCTCCGACAATCGGCGAGTATAATGGGACAACTGACCCAGATGATCATCTGGGTAAGTTCGATAACACAGCTACCCTCCATCAATACACAGATGGAGTAAAGTGCCGAGTTTTTCTTACCACTCTCTCGGGATCGGCTCAACGGTGGTTTCGGAGGTTGCCGGACGGATCCATCACAAGCTTCAAGGACTTCCGAACGGCCTTCCTCCACCATTTTGCAAGCAGCTGACGCTACCAGAAAACGAGCGTGAGCCTGTTCGCCATCAAGCAAGAAGCCCGTGAATCGCTCCGAGCTTACATCCAGCGGTTCAACAAAGTGGCGATGGATATTCCAACGGCCACTTCGGAAACCATGATGAATGCCTTCACACAAGGCCTAGTGGATGGGGATTTTTTCCGATCAATCATCCGAAAGCCGCCCCGAGATTACGATCACATGATAAACCGGGTTAACGAATACATCAACGTGGAAGAAGCATAAGCGGCCAGGAAAAAAGAAACTCCGACCGAGCGGGCTCCTCCTGCCGAGCGGAAATAGCACGCCGCTCATCAGGCGCCTAGAGGACCAAGGGACAAAGCAATCTGATCCCCCCACGCTAGGTCCCATGTGCAAGAGGTAGCTGCCGCCCGACCCAAGCCAAAGAAGAGATGGACCCCGATGTTCTGCTCCTTCCACCGGACGGATACGCACAACACAAGGGATTGTCGAAGTCTTCCCTTTGTGGCTCATCCTGTGCCCCGGAATGCCGGACGGCGGTCTCCCTCAGTCGACAGGTGACAGAGAACTCATGAAGCCGATCGGACGCGAGCTGATAGGCTACAGCAACAGACTCCCGATCGGCATCGTTCTCCAAGGCAGGAGAATCGCCGAGCGTCCAGAGAACGGTCCCGACCGACCGCGCGGGAAGAGGAAAATAGAAGCAATACTTCCCGGGGCGAGATCAACGTTATTGCTGGCGGGCCGACCGGAGGAGACTCCAACCGGGCTAGAAAGGCGAGCGTCCGGCAGCTCCAGATTCATGCGGTCGGCTGTAGCCGAGAACGAGCGGAGGGACCCGAAATTAGTTTCGGGCCCGGGGACTTGGAAGGAGTTGAAGTACCCCACGACGATGCTTTGCTCATCAAAGCGGTAATAGCTAATTACACTATTCACCGCGTATTTGTTGGCACAGGGAGCTCAGTCAACATCATATTCAAGAAGGCGTTCGATCAGCTGCAAATTGATCGAGCCGAGCTGTTACCCATGACAACTCCGCTCTACAGGTTTACGGGTAACGAAGTTCAGCCGATCGGACAGATCCGACTGGCTACTTCGATGGGAGAAGAGCTGCTCCGGAGGACAAGGACAACAAACTTCATGGTGGTCGACTCTCCCTCGTCCTACAACGTCATTTTGGGACGACCGGCGCTCAGCGAATTCTGAGCGGTCGTCTCAACCTTCCATCAGAAGATCAAGTTCCCCGTGGAGGACAAAGTGGGAGAAGTACGGGGAGATCAGCTAGCAGCTCGGCGATGCTACATCGAGATGGTCCGAGTAGAAGCCAATTCCGCTCGGAAGGCGCCCCGGATCGAAGTAAACGCCATCACCGAAAAGCCACCCTCTTTAATTTATGAAGAAAAAGAGGAAGTGCAGATTCACCCAACCCGATCGGAGGCCACGACTTTTATTGCATCCGATCTGGAGGAGAAGCAGAAAGAGGAGCTGATCCAATGCCTCCGAAGAAATCATGATGTCTTCGTCTGGTCAACACATGAGCTGCCTGGAATTTCGCCTAGCATAGCGCAGCATGAGCTACATGTCCGACCGGACGCATGACCAGTGAAGCAAAGAAAAAGGGACTTCAGCGCCGAGCAAAATTCCATCATCCGAGCGGAGGTGGAAAAACTTCTGGAGGCCGGCCATATATGCGAGGTGCAGTTCCCGAGCTAGTTGGCCAACGTAGTATTAGTCTCCAAGCCAGGCAACAAGTGGAGAGTATGCATAGATTTCCGGGATCTCAACAAAGCTTGCCCGAAAGATTTTTATCCTCTGCCCCGGATAGATCAACTGGTGGACTCTACGGCCGACTGCGAATTAATCTGTATGCTCGACGCCTACCAGGGTTATCACCAAGTGCCGCTCGCCCGTGAAGATCAAGAAAAAGTCAGCTTCGTGACGGCCGACGACACTTATTGCTATAATGTGATGCCGTTCGGATTGAAGAATGCGGGGGCCACATATCAACGCTTGATGAATAAAGTATTCAGAGAGCAGATCGGGTGGAATCTAGAATTTTATGTGGACGACATTCTCATTAAGTCCGTCCGAGCGGCCGATCTCTTCGAGGACATGGAAGAAACCTTCCGAACGCTACGCAAATATGGAGTCAAGCTAAATCCCCAGAAGTGCCTGTTCGGAGCAAAAGGAGGGCGTTTCTTGGGGTACATAGTAACCGAGCGGGGCATCGAAGCAAATCCCAGCAAGGTGAAAGCTCCAAGAAATACTAAGGAAGTGCAGCGTTTGACCGGTCGGATAACCGCTCTGTCCAGATTCATCTCAAAATGCTGGAGGAGCTTAAGATTTATCAAGCCTCCTTACATGTATTGGCAAAGCTCATCGCTAGCGAACCTCTCTGGATGTACCTATCGTCCATAGAGAAGGCGGTTGGCTCAATGTTGGTACGATAGAACAACACTAAACAACAGTTGATGTACTTTTTTAGTCATATATTAAAAGATGTCAAATGTCGCTACACTTGTCTCGAAAAGTTGGTGTACAAGCTAGTTCTCACCGCTCAGAGGTTACGTCAATACTTTTTGTCGCATCCTATAATTGTACTAACCAACAGTGCTCTAGGGCGGGTTCTTCTCAACCCTAAAGCGTCCGGTCGGCTCATCAAGTGGACCACGGAGCTAAGTAAATTTGACATACAGTACCAGCACCGATCAGCAATCAAGGCACAAGCCTTGGCCGATTTTGTGACGAAGGTACAGAATGTCAAGCAGGAGGCAACCTAGAAAATATATGTGGATGGATCGTCCACCATCCAGCAGCATTGGAATAATGTTGCTCTCCTCAAGAAGAAAAGATGCACTTATCCGTCCGGCTGGATTATAAAGCTACCAACAATGAAGCAGTATGAGGCCCTCATAGCAAGCTTGTAGGCTGCCCGGCATGTGGGAGCCGGTCGGGTAACGCTTCACTCGGATTCGCAGTTGGCCGCTCAGCAGCTCTCTGGTACCTTCGAAATCAATAATGCTCGGCTCAAGCTCTACGTTGAAGCCTTCGAGAAGCTCAAAGCCGATTTTAGAGAAGTTGTTGTCCAGAAGATACCCAGAGCAGAAAATCAAGCAGCTGATGAGTTAGCCAAACTCGCGAGCTCAATAACGCCGGTCTCCATTCAGCAGCCAATTGAAAAAGTACTGTTGGTGGCGCACGTCGACCGGATGGAAGGCCTCACATTTCCAAGCGACTGGCGGACACCCATCATAGAGTTCCTCCGCTCGGGCGCCACACCATCCAATGAGTATGAAGCCCAGCTGCTAAGGAGGAGAGCCGGTCGGTTCACACTCATCGGCGATCAACTTTATAAAAAGGTTTTCTCACGCCCGTTGTTGAAATGCGTGAGCTCGGAGGACTCGGCTTACATCCTCCAAGAAGTACATCAAGGATCGTGCGGAGGACATCCGGGCGGACGAGCACTAGCTAAAAAGATCCTGCTAGCTGGATACTTTTGGCCGACTTTACAAGCAGACACCGCTCGGACCATGTCGACGTGCATTTCATGCCAGAAGTACCATAACTTCAACCACCGACCGGCAGAGGAAATGAAGGCATCAACAGTTTCATGTCCGTTCGATCAATGGGGAATGGATATTGTCGGTCCATTTCCGATGACGACCGGGCAGCGAAAATTTTTGCTAGTGGCGGTGGATTATTTTTCCAAGTGGGTGGAGGCCGAGCCGCTAGCCAAGATCACCGAACAGATGGTCAAAAAATTTATTTGGCAACACATCATCTGTCGGTTCGGCATCCTTCGCCGATTGGTTTCTGACAATGGGCGGCAATTCACAGGGAAGATGCTAGGGGATTGATGCAAAAGCTACGGCATCGAGCAACACTTCACGTCCGTGGCTTATCCCTAGAGCAACGGTCAAGCCGAAGTAGCCAATCAGGAAATTCTTCGCATTCTACGCACTCGGCTCGACCATTTGGGAGGGAGTTGGGTAGATGAAGTGCCGGGCGTCTTATGGGCCATCCGAACGGCTCCAAAGGAAGGGACGGGCGTCATGCCTTTCCACCTGGTGTATGGCGGCGAAGCGGTCATTCTTGTTGAAGTCGGAGTCGAATCCGCTAGGATCCAAAGCTATGATGAGGGCAACGCCGAGCGGAGGAGCATGGAGCTGGATCTGGTCGAAGAAGAAAGAGCCAAGGCGCCCGTCCGGCTGATGGCGTACCGGCAACGGATGAAGTAAAATTACAACCGCCGCGTAATCCCCAGATCATTCCAGGTCGGCGATCTTGTCTGGAAGAAAGTCAAGCCGGTCGGCGACGTCGGCAAACTGGAGGCACCGTGGGCGGGCCCTTTCAAGGTTATTGAAAAGCTCCGCTCGGGCGCATATTATTTGAAGGATGAAGACGGACGGCAGCTGGATCGACCGTGGAGTGCAAATCATCTCCAGCCTTATCGAGCTGGATGAAAGGTGCACGAATGTAACTCATTTTTGTGTATATGCTAGTCGCCCGTGTCCTTGTAATGCAGGAAGCGAAATTAATTCAAAGGATGGCCAAGGACTTCGCCTATCGGCAGCGTTAGCAGAAGGCCGCCGAGCTCCGACGTTAAATATCGAGACGAGCCGGCGCCTATAAACGTCCAAGCGGAAGACCGCCGAGCTCCGACGTTAAATATCGAGACGAGCCGGCGTCTAAACGCTCCAAGCGGAAGACCGCCGAGCTCCGACGTTAAATATCGAGACGAGCCGGCGTCTATAAACGTCCGAAGCGGAAGACCGCCGATCTCCGACGTTAAATATTGAGAGACGAGCGGCGTTTATAAACGTCCGAGAGGAAGACCGCCGAGCTCCGACGTTAAATATCGAGACGATCCGGCGCCTATAAACGCCCGAGCGGAAGACCGCCGAGCTCCGACGTTAAATATCGAGACGAGCCGGCGTTTATAAACGCCCGAGCGGAAGACCGCCGAGCTCGACGTTAAATATCGAGAGACGAGCCGGCGTCTATAAACGCCCGAACGGAAGACCGCCGAGCTCCGACGTTAAATATCGAGACGGGCCGGCGTTTATAAACGCCCAAGCGGAAGACCATCGAGCTCCGGCGTTAAATATCGAGACGAGCGCGTCTATAAACGCCCGAAAAGACCGCCGAGCTCGACGCAAATATTGAGAGACGAGCCGGCGTTTATAAACGCCCGAGCTGAAGACCGCCGAGCTCCGACGTTAATAGAGAGACGAGCCGGCGTTTATAAACGTCCGAGCGGAAGACCGTCGAGCTCCGACGTTAAATATCGAGAGACGAGCCGGCGTCTATAAACGTCCGAGCGGAAGACCGTCGAGCTCCGATGTTAAATATCGAGAGACGAGCCGGCGTCTATAAACGTCCGAGCGGAAGACCGTCGAGCTCCGACGTTAAATATCGAGAGACGAGTCGGCGTCTATAAACGTCCGAGCGGATAGCCATCCACATGATATAATCAACGACAGCCTGGTCGTTAAGACCAACATACGGCTGAGCGGCTAGCTTATCAAAAATATACGGAAAACCCCTTTGGAGGCAAGGCGCAAAGCAAAAGATGGTTAATTAGAATTAAAAATGCGAGCAAGTGAACGAATGACGTTCGCGCGCCGAGCGGCTGCTCAGTCGCATGATGAAAGATTTTATTAAAGACAATCAACTTTAGTCTGACAGAGCGTGATGCTGAGCGGAGGAGTTTTAAAGAACACTTAAGTTATGACGAGAGAAAAATTTCTTGCCAAAACAAAAGTTGAAGGAAAGGAAAAGATTATCTATTAAGCACAGGGCTAACCAAAAAGTTACAGCAAAAATAAGCTTGGCCGAACGGCGGAGATACAAAAAAGTTCATAAAGAAGCACTCCTCATGCGCCGAAATCAAAAAGAGCATCAGGGATGGCGCCCATCACGGTCGCGAGGTCCTCGGGAGGGATGGTCAGCTCGGCGGGCAGGTGGCCTTTGGCCTTTAAGTGATTCACAGCCGCTTTGATCGCCTCTTCAAAGGTGAGGGAGATCTTGTCAGTAAATTTCTCCCCAAATGCCTTCCTCACCTCGTCGGAGCGAGCCGACTCCCCCTCTTGATACTCTTTGAGCTCAGCGTGGGCAGCGTCGCTGGCAGCTTGGAGATCCTTCAAATCTCCATCAAATCTTTGAAGATCGGCCGAGCGGCTCTCCTTCTCGGTGGCCAGAAGAGCATCCAGATCCTTGATGCGTTGCTCCAGCCCTCTGATCTCCACCTTCATTTGGTCCATGTCCTCGATGGCCTAGCGCTTCCGGGTGGTCGCCGTCTTGATCTCCTTATCTCGTTGTTTGACCATCACTTCGAGCTAAACGACCTTGCTCGCTAGATCGGAAGCTCGTTTCCGTTCGGCTTCCAGTAATTTTTTGGCCTTCTCCAGAGCGGCCGTCGACTGTAGGCTGTCTCCCGCGGCCTTGAGTTCGCCAACCGATTGCTAACGGCAATCTGCTCCACCCAGTTCTACGAGCAAAAGTGAACAGGTTAAAAACTTAATTCAAATACACGAACAAAGAAAAGGAGCATACCCCGGTGGCCTGTTGAAGGTTGCTGTCGCCGAGCTGCCCGGGAGTCATCGCTTTTATTCGGCGCCGAGCGTCCTCCCAAGCTTTTGCAAGAGGGCCCGTCAAGGTGATTTGCTGCTCGGGGACCACTGGCCGATCAGCAGCAGCCATGTATTCCTCTGATGGGAGGTGCAGGACGGTTTTAATTAAATTTGAGCCGCCCGGCTGGCTCTGAGAAGCATCGGCCTTACCGGACGGCCCACCGGTGGACGAGGAAGGAAGCTCGCCCAAACGCCTGATACGGCGCAGAGTTCTTGAAGGGCTGGATGGCGGCACCTCGGAGCTTGCCCTCGGAGAGCCATGTGGGGTCGGGTTACTCTCTAGGGAAACCGTCCCGGACAACACCGGAGCATCCGCGCCCCGCTCGGGCTGTGGCTCATCAAGTGGAGTTGAGGCATATGCGGATTCCGGTTGTCGGCGTTTCCGAGTGAGTAGCGGAACATCATCGGCCGAACGACCCTCCACCTCGGCTTGGGTAGAAGGTTCTGTGCCGCCCGCTGCCTCCTCGTGAGAGGTAGTAGCTGCTAAGGCTTCAAGGCCATCCTGAGTCCCCTCGCCTAATTCGCCGATCGGATCTGCTGGATCAAGGCCCCGCTCGGCGACCTCCTTGTTCGTCACCGCCTCAATCTGAGCGGCTTTCAATTTGAGCTTCTCGGTCACCTTAGCACGCCATATAACTTCAGCTGCAGAAACAAAGATTAAATCAATTAGAATAAAAGAAAAAGGAGGGATGAGAATCGCTTACTCATGCTGCAGGGCAGATCGGCCGGGGTAGAAGACAAGCCAAATATATACATTACTCCCGGGAGGAGCAGCTTGTTGATATGAAAGCGCTGGCCAACCAGCCGATCGGCCGCCTGAAGGTAGGTCGCATCACCTCTGAACTTGCCGAGCTCTGTTTGCGCGGGCATCGCCGTCTGCCATTTGACACGGAAGGTCGGCGGCTCGGGGAAACGCACGTAGAAAAAATGCTCCTTCCAATGTTTGTTGGAGCTCGGCATGTTATCAAAAAGAACGAAACCTATCCTAGATTGAAAAATAAAAGTTCCCCACTCGGCCTGCTTGGGGTAGAAGAAGTAATGGAAAACTTTGGGGTCTAGGGGGATGCCGTTCAGTTTGAATAAAATTATCACCCTGCTCAGCAGCCTTACGGAGTTCGGAACTAGCTGGCCGAGCGGGATGCGGAAGTAGTTGCAGACTTGCAAGAAAAATTTATGGGGTGGGAAGCGTAGCCCGGCCAAAAATTGGTCTCGGAAGAAAAGAGCTGTGCCGGACGGCAGTTCATGAGGCCGATCGGCCGGTGTGGCTAATACTATTTGGTGGTCGGAAGGAATGTCGTAAGCCCGAGCGAGACGCAACGCGTCCTCCTCGTCAAAACGGCTCTCCATGGTCGTGTACCATAGACCCGGAGCGCCGCCGGTCGACTGCGAGGTGCTAGTCATGGTCGAAAGACAAGAATACGGGACCAAAAGGGAAGGTTCAAGCAAAGAATGGAGGAAGACCGACTGAAGGAAACGATTAACAGAAAGAAGAAAACATTGGGAGCGAGAAAGAGGATCTTACGAGCAAGAGAGATGATCGACGGGGGCCTGGGGGTTGCCGAAGAGTTGAGGGGCAAGGTCGCCGGAGAAGAAAACGAGCAGAGGGGCGCCGGAGGAGGATGAAGCAACAATGCTGCGGAAGCGGAGTCGCGGACTTTATATCGCCGCCCGGGAGCAACCTCCACCGTCCGATCACGAGGTCATCATCCAGCCGTTCATTTCAAACGGCGGCTGTCCCATCGGATGTGACGCCACCGCCATACCCTGACAAGAGAAAGGTAGCCACGTGTCAGCAAGTTACAGGTTAACGCGCGTGGTTGACGGAAGCTTCGGCATAAATTCCTAGGCACGGGCAAGCTATCGCGGAGCGGCTGAGCATCCATTAACCCGTCCGAGCGGACTAAGGTATCGGTTGTCCCTCAATCAGATCGGCAGTCTAGTCAGTCGGACTTCGCCTCCTTCGACTAGACTTGAAGGGAAGGCAAGTGATCCGGCGGTTAGAACAGGGGATCCCCATTCTGAGGGGTCCATGCCACGCTGGAGTCAAAAGGCCAAGTGGCCGACCGGCTAGGCAGACCGACCGGTGAATAGCTGAGGCAATAGGCGCCCCGACTAAAGTTGGGGTTCCGACGCTCAATGGAACAGTAGCAAAGAGCCGAGCGGAAGGCCTAATAGAAGGTGATGTACTGCTAACAGTTCTTACATAGCACCCTACCGAAATTCTCTCCAGCATATCGCTGCAAACGGCAGTCCGGACATGAGGAGAGTGCCGCCCGGACTGCGCATGAGATGAGGTCCGTCCGGCCGGCGCGTGAACTCCCTGTTCAGTCGGACGGATAGACGTCCCGACTTGTTGGGGGTAAAGGGGGACAGGAACATCTTCTGACAGTCGTCAAGTCCTATGGCTAGGCCATACTCCAGATCTGACAACGAGGTGTTCTGTTGTCCCATCGAAGACGTGATTGGACTGTAGCAGTATGACGTCAGGTAAGCTTTCTGACATGCATATACCCAAGTATGGGCTGCGGACATGCATGTGCCTCGGTGGACGCACAGGAACCCTTCCACCGTTCTATATAAAGAGCCACAGACTTTGCCGGAGGTACGCGTTCTACAAGCTTTGGAGCTATTTTTTCCACCACTTGCTTACCTGACTTGAGCGTCGGAGGGTCGCCGCCGGGAACCCCTTCCCGACCCGACTTCTGTGCAGGTTTGCCGGAGCTTCGTGTGACTAACCGGAGATCTACATCAGCAACCCGGAGAGCGCCACGTGCCCAGCGTCCGTTGATTCAGCATTCGGAAAGGATCAATTACCTTTCCCTTTCTTCTTATATTGAGTCTTGTAGGGCTTCTCCGCCCTTGGTAGTTACCATAAAGGAGAGTTTTATTAGTGGAGGGTGTGTGTGTAGGTGTGGATCCTTGGACTAGTCACCTCTTGTGAGGTGGATACCAAGTAAACCAACCTTGTTACTGTTGTATGCTTTTGTTTCTTATATTTCCGCTGCATACCATCAAAGAAACGAGCAACGCCAACGACGAGCACGCGAAGAGCTATTCACCCCCCCTAGCTACTTTTCGGTCCCAACAGTTCAATCCTTGGCCTCACCTCTTCTTATTCTATTTTGGTTTCTATTTTTCCTTCTCTTTTATTTTTAAAGAAAATACTCCTAGACATAGCTTAGCATTTCGTGGGTGTTACAGGGCGTTACACGTGACAGGCAAGCCCGTGTAAGGACAACATAGATTCATTCCTATTTGATCACATTTAGGTATAGATTTTAGTCCTAGGTCGGTTGTCTATTGCAAGAGAGAACCGACAACTCTCTACAAATGATGGACAATTGAGGAATAAGATTCGGTAGATTATTTACATTGAACAACCTTACAAAGAAATCAAAACTCCTAGAACATCCCTTATCATTGCCCTTATGCTTATTTCTTATTCTTTTATTTCTACCTTTACCTTTCATAGTTACACTCTGTTTTTGTGAATCAATTGATTAGTTGTTTAGCTAATTCGTGTTGAGAAATCTTTAGTGGTTATTCCAGTCCCTGTGGATACGATATCTTTTATTATTACTTACGACATTTCCGTACACTTGTGGAACGTCAACAACCACCAAGAGGGAAAACAAAGGAGAGGAGAGAAAGAGCAAGGGTCGGCCACCAAGGAAGAATAGAGAGGAATAGAAGATGTGCTGTTGGGTGAGGCACTCTCTCCTCTTCTTTTATATTCCTTGGTTTTAACAAAAAAGAAAAGTTTTGTAACAAAAAATAAAACTTCCTTTCTTATCTATGACATGGTCGGCCACATGCTTATTCTCCAAACAAGGAAAGATTTTAAACAAAATTAAAATTTCTCTTTTAAAATCTCTTTTGTGGATAGTTATAAAAGAAATATTTTATAAATTAAAATCTCTCTCTTTTAAATCATTTTATGGATATCTATAAAAGATAAGATTTAAAATAAAACATGGTTACAAAAGGAAAATTTTATTAAAAATTAAAATCTTTCTTTCACATTATAGATAACTATAAATAAGGAAAGATTTCAAATATCTCTTTTATTCCTTTTTAGAAATTTATAAAAGGAAAGATTTTAAAATTTAAAACTCTCTTTTTAAAACCAACATAAAAGGAAAGTTTTTAACAAAATAAAAACTCTCTTTTATTTCCTTTTATGATCGATCTAAAAAAGAAAAGTTTTATATTAAAATCATCCTTTTAAATCATTTTTATGGATCTCTATAAAAGGAAAAATTTTACAAAATAAAACTTCCTTCTCTTCATGGTGTGGCCGACCCCTTGCTTGGACACCAAGCAAGACTTGGTCGGGCCTAGCTTGGGCTCCAAGCTTAGCTTGGGCGGCCCTTTGCTTGGTCTCCAAGCAAGGCTTGGCCGGCCCTAACTTGGGCCCTAAGAAGCTAAGCTTTTGGTGGATATAAGGTTTTATATAAGAGGCTACAATAGGGACCTAGTGGAGGAATTGGTTTTGGTCTCCCGACGAACTTGAGCTTCCCGTGTTCGCCCCGAACACCCAACTCAAGTTCATTAATAATATTTCATTCTACTAAAGAGTTATTATTGCACTACCGCACCAATCCTATATTACAATATGAGCTCATTCTTATCATGAGTGTGTTAGTCTCCTTGTGTTTAAGATATTGAATGTCTGCTAATTAAATGAGTTACTGACAACTCACTTAATTAATATCTAGCTCCAAGAGTAGTACCACTCAACCTTATCGTCATGTCGGACTAAGTCCATCTGCAGGGTTTACATGACAATCCTTATGAGCTCCTCAAGGGGACATCATCAACCTAGATTACTAGGACACAATTTCATTCTATAATCAACAACACACTATATAAATAATATCATTTCCCAACTTATCGGGCCTATTGATTTAACGAGCTAAATCACACCCTTTGATCAATTAAAGAAATAAATATTAAGTATACGTGCTTGTTATTATATCATGATTAAGAGTACACACTTTCATAATAACAGAGGTTTTGTTCTTTTATATAGTCAGTATAAAAAGAAACTACCTCAAATGATCATGCTCAATACACTCATAGTGTACTAGTGTAATTTATTAGTCAAGATAAACTAATACCTAATTATACTATAACCACTCTAATAGTTTGTCCCATTCCATCTTGGTCGTGAGCAACTGTTTATAATTTATAAGGAACTGATAACATGAACTTCTGTGTGTCTCCTCAAACTATGTTATCTACGATATAAATTAAATAGATAACTACACTTGGCATAAATGTAGACATTTGACCAATATGATTCTTATTTCAAAATAAATGTTTACAAAAAACTAGACTTTTAGTATACACTCTAACATGTATATAGTCCGCTCGACCATGCATAGACCGCTCAGCAATGCACTGGTCCACTCGACCATGTACTAGCCCACTCGACCGTGCACTCCCTGGTTCGCTCGGCCTGATCCGCTTGGCCATCTTTAGGAATTATGCTTGACTTTACCTTCTGTTGGTGCGATTAGCACTAACGGTCTAACTCAGGTTTTGCTGAATGACAAAATAGGTTAAGTTAGGTTTGTCGTTATCTAACACTCTGACCGAGTGTGCAGGCGAAGTCCAGACAAGTCGACGGGCTGACCGGATGTCTGGCACGAAGTCCAAGCGGGTCGACAGGCTGATCGGACGCTTGGCACGAAGTCCAAATGGGTTGACGGGCTGACTGGACATTTGTCACGAAGTCCAAGCGGGTCGACGGGCTGACCGGACGCTTGGCACGAAGTCCAGCTAGGTCGAAGGGCTGACCGGATAGCTGGCGAGAAGTCCAGACGGGTCAAAGGGCTGACCGGACGTCTGGCAGGTGAGTAAAGGTAAGTCACTGGAAGGGAGTGACTGTGAGGACGCGTTCCCGGGAAGGCAACATTAGGCATCGATCCGGCTTAGATCCATTTCGGATATCTAAGTCGAGATCGTGACTAGATTCCGGTCTCGGAAAGACGGAATCTAAGTCATACTCTTTTTGTTGAACTTATAAACTGTGCTAACACTTTGTTTTACAGGTTACACATTATATATTTGCCTCAGACTAACCTTGTCTTGCAGGAGAAGGATTTTCTAGAGAAAGGAGGTCTGGGCGCCCGGAAGGGATCCGGGAGCCCGGAGGCAAATATTATACATTTCGTGGCTTTGACACGTGGAGCTCGCTGGTTGGGTTTGCCACGTCACACCAGGGCGCCCCGAGCCTCCTATATAAGGAGGGTCAAAGGCGAAGCCCAGAACAACAACTCAAAAACTCTTAGATTGCTCTACTGTGCTCCTATAACGCCGCAAGGCCACTCCGATAAAAGCACTCTCTTCAATTTAATACTTTTCATTTTGTCGGTATTTTTTTCTGTCAATTCTTGTACTTAATTTTTTTGTAATCATCATTCGAATTGATAGTGATTGCCCAACGAAAGTACTCAACGAATACGAGCCTTGGAGTAGGAGTCGACACAGGCTCCGAACCAAGTAAAAAAGTTCTGTGTTAGCATTGTTCTTTCTTTTCCGCTGCACTTACTCTTTTCGAAAGAATTTTCGTAAACGATATTCACCCCCCTCTATCGTACGATCACGGTCCAACAAGTGGTATCAGAGCAGGTACCGCTCTGATTTGGTGCAACCACCAATCAGACAAGGGGTAATTTGTTTTTAAATTTTTTTTCTCTATTTTTGGATTTCGATTTTTTGTAAAATTCCAAATTGGTATCATTACCTTTTTGGAAATCTCCTTCCGTCGTAATTAAATCTAAATTGGTGCAACACCAATTTAGTTATTTTTATTTAATTCTTCCCGCACTGCTAATCCAAGACCAAGTCTTGGAACCTCTCTATTTGTTTTTTTTTGTACAGATTAAAAATGTCGCAAATCGAGGGTTTCAACACAGTGTGACCTTCCCTTTTCAACGGGGATGATTTCCAGTATTGGAAGAAGCGAATGGAGGTGTACCTCAAGACGGACTTCGACCAATGGCTAACCGTCACAAAAACCTACAGACCTCCAGTCGACAACTCCGGGAATCCACTAGATCCGGAACAGTGGACTCCGGACATGAAGAAAAAGGCATCGACGGAGAACAAAGCAATCAACACTTTGCAATGCGGACTAACAAGAGAAGAATTGAACCGGGTCGGAACGCATCAAAACGCTAAAGAGCTATGGGATAAACTGATCAAGCTGCACGAAGGAACCAGCGATGCTAAGGTAACAAAAAGGGACTTATTATTAAATAAAATATTTAATATAAAAATGCAGGAAGGAGAAACAGCGAGTCAACTGCACGCGAGGATCAAGGATATCCTCAACAGGCTCCACGCAATAGGCCACCAGATGGACAACAGAGACCTTATCAGGTATGCGTTAAACGCATTTCCACGTAATAGTTTGTGGGCATCCATAGTGGATGCCTACAAAATTTCTAAGAATTTAACTAAGCTTAAATTAGATGAACTATTTTGTGAATTGGAATTACATGAGCAGACTAACACTGGGCCCGAGAAAGGTATTGTCTTATATGCAGGTTCCTCCAAGAAGAACAAGGCTGAACCTGAAGAAGACTCTGACCAGAGCTCTGAAGATGAAGAACACTTGGTGAACCTGGTAAGGAAGATGTTCACCAGGAGGAAGAGAAGCTTCAGCAAGAAAGATCTACAAAAGATCAGTTTGCTAGCCGATTCGAGGAACGTGACATGCTTCGGATGCAACAAAAAAGGGCACTACAAAAACGAGTGCCCAAGACTGAAGATCGACAAACCGAAGCCGACCAAAAAGAAGACCCTCAAAGCGACATGGGATGACTCCTCCTCGGACGAATCGGAGGCAGAAGATCAGAAGCACCAGAGCCACCTCGCGCTGATGGCCCACGAAGTTGAGTCGGAAGACGGGTCCGAACCCGAATCGAGCCACTAGTCCGTACTCGTTTCCGAAGGTTCCGAAGAGGTATTCCTAACCTTAAACCAGAAATTTTTTAAAATTATTTCTTGCTTAAATAATAAGTTAGTTAAATTATAAAATGAAAACAAATTGCTCCTCGAGGAAAATCAAATCCTCGAGGGAACAAGTTGTAAATAATAAACCAACTCAAGATCTAACACTTGAGGAGGAGAATTCATCATTAAAATTAGAAATCAATAATTTAAAAAATATGTTAGAAAAATTTACTACCAGATTAAAAAATTTAGACTTAATCCTAAATAATTAAAAAACATGTTATAATAAAACAGGACTAAGATATAAGTCGAACTCAAATAAAATTTTAAATCATTAATAACCCAATACAAACCAACGAATAAAGCCTGCGTTCCGAAAGCGTGTTTGACCACGCAAATAGGACCTAATCAATATTATATCCCTAAAGATAAAATATATTACGTAAAGTCAAATAAACCAAATCAAAAACCAGAATACAAACCTAAACAAAAAAACTTAAAATCTAAAAATATTAGAACTCACCAAAATTTAAACTATCACCAAGTATAATTATAAAAGAAATAGACATAAACCTAGAACTAAAAATTAAATTAACGACCATTAATTCAGGGGGAGGCTCCAGAACAGCTGGCACCTCCAAAACTAACCTACCCGGCAGGGTAACCCTAACCAACCTACCCGACAGGGTAATTAGGACTAGTTAAAAAGGGTTCAGGTTTAACTTGAAAAATGGTACTGGTGAAGTTTTGGATGATAGTACATTAGAGAAACTTAGTCTATTCATGTCTAGGAAGATATGACTTCGACCTAGTGCATTTGGCTAAGTGGAACTGACCGAAGCTACCCTTTATACATCCTAACCAGTTAGACCAAGATTTTGTACTAAGTCCAGTGGATAAAACTATTTGAAAAATCTCGAAGACATGGTTACCCTAATGATGTCCAAGTGACTCACCATAGCCCAGAAGTTTATCCAGAGAACGACTATTTGTTGAACCCAAAGTTAAACCTGAATCTAACACAAGTTAAAAACAAACCCTAAAATTGAATCTAATTCATCTCACAAAATTATATAATTCCCCGATTGAAAACATAGATCGGGTGAGATGACTAAGGATTTAAATTAAAATTAAATTAAAATAAAATTAAGATTAAATTAAAATTAAAATTAAAATTAAAATTAAATTAAATTAAATTAAATTAAATTAAATTAAATTAAGATTAAATTAAATTAATTTAATTTAAATTAAAATTAAGATTAAATTAAATTTAAATTAAGATTAAATTTAAATTAAGATTAAATTAAATTAAAATTAAGTTTAAATTAAATTAAATTAAATTAACATGTTAAAAATTAAACTTAAATCTTTTAACTTAAAAATTTATTTTAAAATCAAACTTAAATTTTTATTTTAATTTTTTTTTAACTTAAAAATTTATGTTAAAAATTAAACTTAAATTTTTTAACTTTTAAATTATTTTCAAAATTAAACTTAAATCTTTTAAATTAAAAATTAATTTTAAAAATCAAACTTAAATTTTTATTTTAAATTTTTTTAACTTAAAAATTTATGTTAAAAATTAAACTTAATTTTTTTTTCTTTTAAAGTATTTTAAAAATTAAACTTAAAAATTTATTTTAAAAATCAAACTTAAATTTTTATTTTAATTTTTTTTAACTTAAAAATTTATGTTAAAAATTAAACTTAAATTTTTTAACTTTTAAATTATTTTCAAAATTAAACTTAAATCTTTTAACTTAAAAATTTATTTTAAAAATCAAACTTAAATTTTTATTTTTAATTTTTTTTTAACTTAAAAATTTATTTTAAAAATTAAACTTAAATTTTTTTTACTTAAAAATTATTTTAAAAATTAAAATTAAATCTTTTTTACTTAAAAATTATTTTAAAATTAAGCTCATTTTTTAACTTAAAAATTATTTTAAAATTTAAACTTAAAAATTATTTTAATATTAAACTCATTTTTTTAACTTAAAAATTATTTTAAAATTAACTTAATTTTGTTTAACTTAAAATTATTTTGAAAATTAAACTTAATTTTTTTTAAGTTAAAAATTATTTTAAAAAAAATTAATCTCAAATTTTTTTTTCAAACTTAAAAATTATTTTAAAAATTAAACTTAAACTTTTTAACTTAAAAATTATTTTAAAAATTAAATTTAAATTATTTTAAAAATTAAACTTAAAATTTTTTTAACTTAAAAATTTATTTTAAAAATTAAACTGAATTTCTTTCAACTTAAAAATTTTACTTCAAAATTAAACATAAAATTTTAACTTAAAATGTTTTTTTAAAAATTACACTTATTTTTTATAAAATAAAAAGGGAAACCGGAGTCAAAAACCCACTACAAGAAAATTAGTCTATCATGACATACATAAATGTCCTTATAGCATATTTATGGTGACATTAACGTTTTGGTGACATCTACCAAAAACACCCTATAAAGTGATGTCGTCTTAGACCCTCCTCCATTTTCTGACATTTTATAACGTCGTTATACAATATCAATGCTAACATCAAAAGTGTCCTAATTTAAAGATATACCGACACTCTAAAATGTCAAGAAAAGTCTTTTTTAAGGACATTTATATATGTCGTGTTATCATCATAACAGTGATAAAGCTAAATGTCACCAAAACTCATTTATTATGATATTTATATTTTTTATAAGGACAATAAAAAATGTCAATAAAGATAATTTATAAAATCATTTTAAATGTCACATTAACTAATCTATTATGACATTAACAACTATCATTATAATAATTTATAAATATATTTAAAATGATTATTAATATTTATATAGAATATATAACATGAATTCAATATTTACACATCTTCACAATCCATCCACCATTTAGAATAAAAAAAATTATAAAATATAATTTAAAGTGCAAATAGATAATCTAAATTCATCAACAAATATTTGAGTCAAAGTTACAAACGTAAACTAACGACAAGTTCTTTACATCCAAAACTAACAACACACTACACTCAAAATATTAAGTTTTAGAACAGTCTTATAAAATAAAAGCTAACTAGGCAGACCATCTTCAACTGTCGTATTGCTTCACAAAAATCCAAGTACCTATCACCTACAAATACAATGAATAAATTTATATTAGTGAAATAAAACAATGAAGACAAAAAGTTAATAGAAATAATGATAAAGATTAAATATTATAAGCATGTTTTCTGACAATTTGCCGATCGGCTATAAAAAAATTCCTCTAGTGAAATAAAACAATGAAGACAAAAAGCTAATCAACAGAAGCATGTTTTTTGATGCTTGAAGAACAAGCAGTAGCCGCTGGTTCAGGGAATATTATGGTTTCCAGGTTCAAACCAATGTTCATAGCCCCTTAAGAATAAGAAAGGACTGAAGAGGTGTTTCTTCACATAAAAATGGAAATCTACTACAATTAATTTATGAAGCAGCTGATATACCAGACGTCAATGCCTAGAAGAATAGAGAACATGATTAAAGGAAGGAGGTGAAGCTATAGAAAAGGGGAGGGGAGGCTACTCCAGCACATCAAACATGCAGCCTCTAGAGAACTTGAAATAGTATGCTAGGTACTTTATCCCTTGACACATTCATAGAGCTGTACAACCAATGACACTTCATGAATTATTATCTTAACGTGTCGATGCAACCAAGTAACATCTAGTAAATAAAAATTAAAATGAAACAATCTTTCATTACATCTCATATTAACATATGATTAAAGATGGAGAGAACAGTGGAGGTAGGTTTTAGGAAAAATACTATAACATCCAGTCAAGTCTTTCAAAGACTTACGCACTATATCTTTCCTGCTCTGTAAGTCCATTATTTGATTTAGCCTTTAATTAGTCAATAAATCTATAGGTGTAAGAACCACAACTTTATTTTCTGGCTCAATAGTTAATCAATAAACTTTCCCAAAAATAATATTCAGATGTTGACCATCATTGTGGGAAATTTACCCCAATTGCATTAGTAGACTTCAACCACAGGAAAGGAAAGAAGGAAAAAAAAAAATTCTTAACTAAGACATTATCAAGGCCACAACATACCGAGTAATTCCACAATACAATATTCCCTAAGGTTGGAATAATGGCTACCCATATCTTGATATTGGTTGTACAGCTCTATGAATGTGTCAAGGGATAAAGTACCTAGCATACTATTTCAAACACAGATTTGATTAAATATCTTAATCTGAATAGGAGCCCCTATGCCCATAATGCTATGCCCTCAATTGGAAAATGTTGTCTTGATAAAGGATATTGCCAAACCACTCTAGTTCTGTTCAGATGTGGTCAACTTGGTGAGTAGCAAAACAAAGTCAGTTTGGGCATATGGAGTCTGTCCCTACATTACTTCAAGTCCCTCTGAGCAAGACTAACTAGAGTTGTGTTCAGATAGCATCTAATATGACCATGTAGAGAAAATAAAACTTCAATGTAACATACAGGAACTTAACATATAAAAAATCTGGAGGCCAAAACCTCCACATAGTAACAAGTTGCAATTTTCACAACAGAACTATAACGTAACATGTTAGGAGTATCATATGAGGCAATTCAAGAGACATACTTCAATATACTATGCAGAAAACATTCCACACAATTTGAACCTAAAGAAGGCAAATCATAAATTTTCTCATGGCAATTTCATAAAATAGAATTCTATTATCAACATGGTACACTTGGAAAAACCTTCGAGAGGTAATTACATAACAGACTTCCACAATAATAACATTTAACAAATCATAACTGAATATCGTATAGCAGAATTAATATGATATATTTGTGGTAACCAAAGTTTTGAATAAAGAAAAAAAATATAGTATCATTTTAGAATAATATAACACTGAAAGGAGCCGCAAACACTTACATTGGCTATAAGCTAGGAAGCTTTGAAAGAAGCGACTCCAAGTTCTCTAGTCTGGTATGGAGAATTGTTATCTTCCTCCTCATTGCAGTCAATTGGCATTGGGTCTCAAGCCCAGATGAAGGCAAAGAGCCCTTTCAGAAAGCATAACACTGATTTCCTTAGAAAGCCTTCATGCTTCATTGAACTCTTTCATTCATTGTTCTAATGAAGATGTCATCACTGGTGAAAGGATCTACAAAAAAGATCTCCACTATATGAGTCAAGATATTTGTTTCTATTGTAATTATTTGTAAATAGGATGACCATGTATAGAAGAAATCATTCATATGAGAACCAAGAGAAATAATGTCAATTAAATTACAACCTTAATCTATTGGAAACAAGATTAACAAGGTCAACATAGACAAAGTAAAAAAATTAAGCTAAGAAAAGAAACGCAGGATTATTTCACAAAGGTGTTAGATTAATGAATACAAATTACCACTAAATTAAGAATCGAGACTACAAATTTTGCAAAATTGGATACAAGAAGGAAAAAACACCTTTCTAACTTAACACAAATATCAATCGCCATGAAGGAAGATCTACTCCTTGTTATAGAGACATCCAAAGTTCAAAACTTTAACCAAAAGTTGCATTTAGAACTATAAATTTTAGAAAATATATTACATTTCCTAACAGGCAAGATTCATTTATTGAAGCAATGATTCATGAAGTAAGGATTCATTTAGTGAAGCAAGGATTCATGAAGCAAGGATTCTAAGTAATAGATGATGTAAAAAGGTTTTAATAACATGCATAATAATATAATCATATTCTATTATTAGGTCTTCAAGCTACATAGGGATTAGTTAGACTAAGGCATTAACTGATGCAAGGATTCATGAAGCAACAAGTATTCTAATTGTTAGAAAAAGAGGGAGAAACCTAAAAGAAGATGAATGGTGACTTCGATGCAGTACTGAAAAGAGGAGAACTGTGGCTTGTGAAAAATGGGAGAACTGCGGCATGCAAAAAATCTCATCTTTGTATACACAGTAGTCACCCTTCTTTATCTCCTCTATTCTTGTAGGAAAAGAAGAAAGAACTGCAGACGACGATCACTGCCTCCGATTTCGCTGCGGAGAGGGAAGCGGCAGATGATACGGGGCGCGGCGGTAGAGACGGGGCGCAGTGGCGTAGACTGGATGCGGCAGCGAAGGAGACGCGAGGGGCGCAACGGCGGAGACGCACAGGGCGCAGCGGCGGAGACGCGCAGAGCGCAGCGGCGGAGACGCGCAGGGCGCAGCAGCGAAGATGCGTAGGGCACAGCGGCGAAGATGCACAGGGCACAGCGGCGAAGATGCACAGGGCACAGCGGCAGAGACGCGCAGGGCGCAATGAGGAGACGCGCAGGGCGGCGGAGACGGAGAAGGGACACCTCTCTTTGGGCCCAAAGACTCTAGGTTAAACACGTACACGAGGGAGTTCTCAGTGTTATTTCTAATCCTTTAGATTAATTTATTTACTATTTATGGTGACATTTATAAAATGTGCCATGATAAAGGATCTAATCAAATATTGTATTTTTAAAATTAATTAATTTTAATAAATGTCGTTATAAAGAGTTTATAATGACATTTTATAATAAATGTCATAAAGAAAATGTCCTAATAGACTATTTTTCTTGTAGTGACCAGGGGCGGGCACCCCTGGTATACTTACCCGGGGCGCCCGGAACCCCCTATATATAGGGGGGCAGAGGCACCCCCTCCTCTTTCACCACAAATTTCTCACTTTCGTCAGGGCTCATTCTGAGCTTTATTACGAGAGTGATTAAAAATTAAATTTTTCTTCGTTCTGCGGGTAATACGCTGTGCAAATCAACTGGGGTCGTCATTTCTAAATATATACTGCGATGGCTCCTCGGTAAAATTCTTGTTCTCTATTTAAATTGTTTTTAAAGTTGTTGCATGTTTATTCTTTTAAGTAGTATACTGTTGCTTCATAATTTAGGAAACATTCTAAATCTGGTGCTGGACCCTCCACTCCTAGCATTGACCCTAGGTTTCCCACTGACGATCTTAGGATTAAGTTTGAGTCGACCATTTATATGACCATTAGGACTAAATGTGTAGATAGAGCATTCTTTTTACGCTCTTGCGTTCCAGCTATAGAGGTTATAAACCACTATAACATGCAGAACCTTGTTGAATGTACTAGTCCAGTAAACATAAATTTATGTGTCGAATTTTATAACAACCTAGTGAAAGTAGACGACCTTACCTATACTACTAGGGCAGCTGGTGTTGGTGCAGCGGGGACCGGTAAGAGGGGAGTGAATTGCCTGCAGACAAAAATTATACCCTCCTCAAAGCTTTCCAACTCTTAAAATAAAGCAACAATATTAAATCAACTACAGAAATAAAAGGAGACAGAAATTAACCCGGTTACAACCAAGAGGGTTGTTAATCCAGGGCAGTAAGAAAAACGCAGTAAGAAAACTCCTTCTCAGAAGGCGGAGAAGCCTTTTACACTTTGACAGCACAGTAGTTGCTTAAATAGAGATTACTAGAGTTGCTATTTCGCTCGGAATCGTTGTACTCTAAAGCTGCCCTAGACCCTCTTTATATAGGGGTTCTCGAGCTTATCAGATCACCTGATCCTTCGGGATCAGGTTTGACTCGAGAGGGATCGGTCGACCGAACCTGTTGTACCTGCCCAGTCTTCCGTCCAGGTGCAGTCTCTGAGGATGAGCTTTTGTTCGGTCGACCGATCCTTATGTTCGGTCGACCGATCGACCAACGGTCTCTAGCTGAGTTGGCCCGATCAGTTTGCTCGACTAAGTCTGTGGATTAACTTTGGTTCGGTCGACCGATCAGGCGGTTCAGTCGACCGATCAACTTTACCAACGGTCAGCTTCTGACGTGGCTTCTGACGTGGCATTGACGGTTGGCTGCTGATTGACTTTGGTTAATGAAGGGTCCGGTCGTCCGATCAATAGGTTCGGTCGACCGAACCGTTGACAAGTCAACTTCCAGTTGACTTGCTCCGGTTCGACTCCTTGGGTGATTACGGCCATCCGGAATAGGGCTCACCCGAACCCAATTCCCGGCCTTCTCCTCGAGCAGGCTTCCTTTCGGCTTCTCGTCCCTCGAACGCCGCGCACGTTCTTCTCGCTCCACCGGAGTACTCTTCCGCAACTCTCTCGTCCTTCGGACGCACCGAGCTCGTCGACTCCCTTCCCGTGCCGTCCTTCTCGCTAGTTGCGTCTTCCGCTCGACTTCCTACGCTCCTAAGTTCCTGCACACTCAGACACAGGGTTCAGACACAACGCAGGACCTAACTAACTTGGTTGATCACATCAAAACTACCACGGGGTCCAACAATCTCCCCCTTTTTGATGTGCATCAACCCAAGTTCAAGTTAGGGTTAAAAATAGACCTACGTAATTTTAAAAAAATTACTAAACTAACAGGTATAGCATAAATTTGCAATTAATAAAATTGCAACAGAGTTAGAGAAGAAACAGATTAAAATTTTAAAATTTTTCCTAACTCCCCCTAAAACTTGTACTTATATTTATTCTCCCCCTTTGATCACAGCAAAAACGGGGGCAAACAAGTTACAGAAGTTGAATTAGGTTTAAAAAAAAATTCTAAGTGTAAAAAATATTTTCTAAGTTAAGATGAATTTTTCAGAATTTTCACAGAAAATTTCTAAGTTAAAATTTCAAAAGACAATTTAAAATTTCAAGAAATTTCTAAGTTAAATTTCTAAAAATTTAAAGAGTTCCTAAGGATATGTTTAAAAACTTTTCAAAGCATTGTTTAATTCTAATATTAATGCTTTTATTAGAAGGTTAATTAAACATTTTTATTTCGATATTTCGGCTTCCAGGTCGTGGCGAGGCACTAGGCCTTCTTGGTTATTGGAGCAACAACCACTTCTTTAGACAAAGCTTCCATAAAGAAACTTAAAGTTTAATTTTCTCACTGTAAGCTTTTTAATTTTTGAAAAAATTAATCAAGTACAGATTTTGGAACCCAGTAAAGGTTCCTTCCTACGAGATTCTTTAAAAACATAGGGGGTATATAACTTTTAGGAATTTTCCTAAGTTGACCCTAATGTTGTTTAATGTACCAATTCAATTTTCCATAAATTCTAACTTTTGATTTTGGAAATCTATTTAAGCATGCATCAGTTTTCAATTTTTCAATTTTTCAATTTCTAATTTTAATTTATCATTCTCTGATTTTAGATGATCATACATTTCTAACGGGCATGCTCTTGCTAGGTTCAATTTTAGTTCAGCATTCTCTTTTTCTAATTGATCTAATTCTCTGGAAAGAGACTTGATAAATTTAAAAGATTGAGTTGGGGTTAGATTGCGTACCTTACTTACCTATTCTGGTGACGCTTCCCCTTCACTATTGCTTTCTTCTTCTTATGTTCCTCCCCCTTCATCAATGCTCATTTCTGAGCTAGATGTTTCTTCTAGCTGATGGTTGGACATCAGTGCTAGTCCCGAGAATTCTTCGACTTCTGACTCGGAGGATGAAGAGTCGTCCCATGTCGCCTTCAGATTTTTGTGCTTGGAGGAATCTGGTTTCTTGTACTTGGTCTTTGTCTTCTCCTTTTGCTTGCTCTTCAATTTGGGGCAGTCATCCTTGATGTGCCCCTCTTCGTTGCAGTTGTAGCAACGAATCGTCCTTTTCTTTCGTTGATGCCTCTGCGATCTAAACTTATTAGTATTAAAAAATTTATTGAAACGTCTTACTAGAAGTGCCGCTTCTGATTCGTCGACCGAGGCTTCGGAGTCAGAACTGTTCATTTTTGCCTTTAAGGCAATGTTCTGACTGGTATTTTCTACTCCATTGGGCTCTGAAACTCGAGATTCGTGAAGTTCAAAAGTGAAAAAATAATTTTTCTAAAGTACTTACCTCGAGGTCCTTAGAGATGTAGTATGCATCTACTAAGGAGGCCCACTCTGGAGTTCTGGGCAAGGCATTCAGCGCATACCGGATAGAGTCCCAGTTCGTTACCTCTTCTCCAAGATTAGTTAGTTGCATGATCAGCTCTTTGATCCTTGCTTGGAGCTGCGCTACCTTCTCGCCTTGGTTCATCCGGAGGTTTGTCAACTGGTTCCGGAGGATGTCGCGCCTCGCTAGCTTCGCTTCGGAGGTACCTTCATGGAGCTCTAGGAATTTCTCCCAGAGATCTTTCACGGAGTCGTAACTTCCGATCTGATTTACCTCCTGAGGTGGCAGTACACTGAGTAGATGGAACTCAGCCTTTCCGTTGGCGACGAAGTCGGCTTGCTCCCTCTTGCTCCATGTGTTTTCTTCTTTATCTTTCGGCACTGCAAAATCATATTTCATAGTAATTAAAATATCAAAGTCTGTTTTAAAGAATACCTCCATTTTTCACTTCCATGTAGCGAAATCTCCGTCGAACTTCGGGGGATGAATGTATTGGTGCGGTTAGCACTAACGATTTAACCCAGGTTTTGATGAATGACAAATAGGTTAAGTTAGTCTTGTTGTTGTCTGACACTTTGATCGAGTGTGCAGGAGAAGTCCAGACAGGTCGACGGGCTGATCGGATGTCTGGCAAGAAGTCCAAGCGGGTCGACGGGCTGACCAGACGCTTGGCGAGAAGTCCAGCTAGGTCGACGGACTGACCGGATAGCTGGCGAGAAGTCCAAGCGGGTCGACGGGCTTACCGGACGCTTGGCGAGAAGTCCAGACGGGTCGACGGGCTGACCGGACGCCGTAAGTGAGGTAAGTCACGGAGGGGAGGGACTGCGAGGACGCTCCCGGGAAGGGACATTAGGCGCCGATCCGCTTAGATCCATTTCGGATGTCTAAGTCGAGATCGTGACTAGATTCCGGCCTCGGAAAGACGGAATCTAAGTCATACTCTTTTATCCATCTGCTGAACTTTAATCAAACTGTTTTACAGGATACATATTTGCCTCGGACTAACTTTGTTTTGCAGAAAAGGGAGTTTTCTAAACAAGGAGGTCCGGGCTCCCGGACCGGGCGCCCGGAAGGCTAATTCTATCCAGCCGAGTCGCCGCCACGTGGAGCATCATGGTTTGTGCAACTACGTCACATTCCAGGCGCCTGGAACAGCATATAAAAGAAGCCCCAGACAGGAGCTTCAACACATTCAATTTTCACTGAGAACTCTTCTACTGTTGGTCTTACTGCTCGACGTTCAAGTGCGACGTCAACAACGCTCCGACAAAAGTGCTCCTCTGGTTTTTATTTAATTTTCTTTGTCGGTATTGCTTTATTGTCACTAGCATTTCCTGTACTTATTCTGTAATCATATTTCGACTTGTTAGTGATTGCCCAACGAAAGTGGTCAAGGACCACGGGCCTTCGAGTAGGAGTCGTCACAGGCTCCGAACGAAGTAAAAACATCTGTGTCTATTTTATTTTTCCTCTGCGTTTATACTCGTCTTTTTCGAATCGATATTCACCCCCCCTCTATCGAATCTAACGGTCCTACAAGTGGTATCAGAGCAGGTACCGCTCTGATTTGGTGCAACCACCAATCAGACAGGGGGTGAATTTCCTTTGTTTTTTTTAATTAATTTTAAAACTGGTGTTTCGTTAACTTAATCAATTTATATTAGTGCAACATGAATCTAGATTTATTTTTCCTATTTTTCTCTTCCCGCACTACTAATCCAAGACCAAGTCTTGGGATATTTTTTTTGGTTATTTACCTGTGCATAGAATGTCCCAACAAGAAGGATTCAGCACAGTACGACCTCCACTCTTCAACGGGGACGACTTTCCATACTGGAAGAAGCGCATGGAGGTCTATCTCAAAACCGACTTTGACCAGTGGATGAGCATTACGAGACCTTACAAAATTCCGGCAGACACCTCCGGAAATATACTGGATCCTGAAGAATGGATAGCTGACTTGAAGAAGAAGGCGTCAACAGAAAACAAAGCGATCAACACTCTACAGTACGGACTAACAAGAGAAGAGCTAAACAGAGTCGGTCCACACAAAAACGCTAAAGAACTGTGGGACAAACTGATCGAGCTGCACGAGGGAACAAGCGACGCTAAGGTAACAAAACGAGACCTGCTTTTAAATAAAATTTTTAATATAAAAATGCAGGAAGGAGAAACAGCGAATCAACTCCACGCGAGGATCAAGGACATCCTCAACGGGCTTCATGCGATAGGCCACCAGATGGAGAACAGAGACTTGATAAGGTACGCATTAAACGCCTTTCCACGTAATAGTTTGTGGGCATCAATAGTGGATGCCTACAAAATTTCTAAGAATCTTTCTAAATTAAAATTAGATGAGCTTTTCTGTGAATTAGAATTACACGAACAAACTAATGCTGGAGCCGAGAAAGGTATAGCTCTATTTGCAGGGTCCTCCAAAGAAAAGAGAAGCAAACCTGAATTTGAAGAAGACTCCGACCAAGACTCTGAAGATGAAGAACACCTGGTAAACTTGGTAAGAAAAATGTTCACCAGGAGAAAGAGGAGCTTCAGCAAAAAGGACCTTCAAAAGATCAGCTCTCCCTCAGAACAAAAGAACGTGACCTGCTACGGCTGCAATAAAAAGGGACACTACAAGAACGAATGCCCAAGACTGAAGTTCGACAAATCAAAGCCAACCAAAAAGAAGGCACTCAAAGCAACGTGGGACGACTCCTCGGACGAATCAGAGGAAGAAGAGCAGAAACATCAGAGTCACCTCGCACTGATGGCCCGCGAAACAAAACGAATCGGAAGATGAAGACGGGTCTGAACCCGAAACAAGCCACGAGTCCGTACTCGTTTCCGAAGGCCCGAATGAGGTATACTTTAATTTAAACAATTTTTTTTTAGAATTATTTCCTGTTTAAATAGTAAATTAACTAACTTAGAAAATGAAAACAAATCACTTCTTGAGGAAAATCAAAACCTCAAGGAACAATTAAAAAATTCGAATCCAACTCAAGATCTAACACTTGAGGAGGAGAATTTATCATTAAAAAATGAAATAAACAATTTAAAGGAGATGTTAGAAAAATTCACAACAAGATCAAAAAATTTAGACTTAATCCTAAATAATCAAAAGGCATGTTATAATAAAACCGGACTCGGATACAAGTCAAACTCAAATAAAACTTTTAAGTCGTTAATAACTCAATACAAATCAACTAATCAAGCTTGGGTCCCGAAAGCGTGTCTGACCACGCAAGTAGGAATTAATCAATATTATATACCTAAAGAAAAAATACATTATATAAAATCGAATAAACCAAACCAAAATCCAAAATACAAACCTAAAACAAATTCAAAATCTAAACACCTTAAAAAACAACAAAATTATCACCGAGTTAACTATAACTATAAAAAGAATCGACACAAGCCTAAAATCAAAACTTAAATTAATGGCCAATAATTCAGGGGGAGGCTCCAGAATAGCTGGCACCTCCAAAACTAACTTACCCGACAAGGTAACCCAAAACTAACTAAACCCGGCAGGGTAATTAGAATTAGAGACCAAGTTTAACTTGAATCGTGGTACTGGAGAAGTTTTTGGATGATAGTACGTTAGGGAAGCTTGGGCATCGCATGTCTAGAAAGATATGGCTTCGATCTGGTGCATTTGGCCAAGTGGAACTGACCGAAGCTACCCTTAAATGGATCCTAATCAGTTAGACCAAGATTTAGTACTAAGCTCCGTGGATAGGACTATTCGGAAAATCTCGAAAGGTTGGTTACTTCTAATGACGTCCATGTGACTCACCAAGCTTAGAAATTTATCCGAAGAATGCCTATTTGTGGAGACCAAAGCTAAATCTGAATCTAACTCAAGTTAAACCAAAACTCCATAAAAAAAAAAATATATCTAATTTCATCTCACAAAATCATAGGATTCCCTGATTGATAATATAGATCGAGTGAGATGAATAAGGTTTAAAATTTTAAAACTTAAAAAATTATCTTAAATTTAAAAAAAAAAAAATTATTTTCAAAATTCTAATTTTAAACTTAAAAAATTATTTTCAAAATTTTAAACTTAAAAAAATTATTTTCAAAATTTTAAACTTAAAAATTAATTTCAAAATTTTAATTTCAAACTTAAAAATTATTTTCAAAATTCTAATTTTAAACTTAAAAATTAATTTCAAAATTTTAAACTTAAAAAATTATTTTCAAAATTTTAAACTTAAAAAATTATTTTCAAAATTTTAAACTTAAAAATTAATTTCAAAATTTTAATTTTAAACTTAATTTCAAAATTTTAAACTTAAAAATTATTTTCAAAATTTTAAACTTAAAAAATTATTTTCAAAATTTTAATTTTAAACTTAAAAAAATTATTTTCAAAATTTTAATTACAAACTTAAAAATTATTTTTCAAAACTTTAAACTTAAGCTAATTTTAAACTTAAATAATGCATGCTCAAAAGACTAACTTTAAATCCTACTTATTGTAGGAAACCAAGTGGATTTTGGACAGTGGTTGCTCCAAACATATGACTGGAGATCACACCAAGTTCACTCAACTCACTTACAAAAGCCTAGGAACAGTTGCCTTTGGAAACAACGGCAAACTCAAGGTAATTGGTATAGGTAATATTGAGTTAAAATTAGACTTTATAATTACAAATGTCTTACTTGTTGAAAACTTTAAATATAATCTTCTAAGTATAAGTCAATTGTGTGATACTAGATATAAGGTCAAATTTCTATCTACAGAATGTTTAATCAAACATCTAGATAATCCTACCATAACCCTAAAAGGTTTTAGAAAAGACAACATCTATGTCATCAACTTAACCATTTCTTCCATTAAGTGTTATTTAACACAAAAAGAAGAAACTTGGTTATGGCATAGGAGGATGTCTTACACCAACTTTAGAAATATAAGTAAACTAAATGAACTTGTAAAAGGCTTACCAAAGTTACCTAACTTAGATTCAACCATATGTAATGCTTGTCAACAAGGCAAACAAACTAAATCAACCCACAAACAAACAAATCAACCACAAACTAACTCAATCTTAGAACTTCTACATTTAGACCTTTTTGACTCCCATGGAGTCAAATCCATAAATGGAAACTTATATTGTTTAGTAATTATAGACGATTATTCTAGATTTACTTGGGTAAAATTCTTAAAACATAAAGATGAAACTTTTGAAATTTTTACAAATTTTTGCAAACAGATTGAAAACGAAAAAGATATTAAAATTAAAAGAATTAGGAGTGACAATGGGGGAGAGTTTAAAAATCACAACTTTAACAGTTTTTGTCTAGAAAATGGTTACCATCATGAGTTCTCATGTCCTAAAACCCCCCAACAAAATGGAATTGTAGAAAGAAAAAATAGAACCTTACTTGAAGCTTCTAGGACAATGTTAAATGAGTATAACCTACCTAAATACTTTTGGGCAGAAGCCGTTAGTACAGCCTGCTATGTACAGAACAGAACAACAATAAACAAAACTCATAACAAAACGTTCTTCGAATTGTTTTATAATAAACAACCAAACATAAAATATTTTAAGGTATTTGGGTGCCCAGTTTTTATCTTAAATACAAGAGAACACTTAGGAAAATTCACCTCTAAAATTGAAAATGGAATTTTTGTAGGATATTCCCTAAATAGTAGAGGCTACAAAATTTATAATAAGGTTACCTTAAAAATTGAAGAAACTACTATTGTAAAATTTAAAGAAACTACACAAGACATAGAACCTACACAACCACCTGAGTTTGTTCCAGAAACCAACCAAACTCTAAGTCATGAAGAAGAGGAACAACATCAAGAGAATCAACCTCCTAAAACAATAAGGGTAAACCCAAATCATCCAACTGATCAAATAATTGGTGACCCAGACTTAAAAGTTCAAACCAGATCATCTTTTAGAAACCTAAGTCAAATTTCATTAATTTCAAAAATTGAACCCAAAACTGTGGAAGAATCCCTACTAGACCCAGATTGGATTATAGCTATGCAAGAAGAACTAGCCCAATTTGAGCGTAATGAGGTCTGGGACCTAGTCCCACCACCTAAGAATAAGAAAATAATAGAAACAAAATGGGTATTCAGAAACAAACTAAGTGAAACTGGGGAAATTACTAGAAATAAGGCTAGGCTGGTAGTCAAGTTGAAGGACTTGACTATGATGAAACATATGCCCCAGTAGCCAGATTAGAATCCATTAGAATGTTACTAAGTTATGCAGCCCATAAGGGATTCAAACTATACCAAATGGATGTTAAGTCTGCCTTTCTTAATGGACTAATCAAAGAAGAAGTTTATGTAGGTCAGCCTCCTGGTTTTGAAAGTCTAGAACACCCTGATTATGTGTTTAAATTAAAGAAAACCCTATATGGACTTAAACAAGCACCCAGGGCGTGGTATGAGAGGCTAACATCTTACCTAACATCTAAAGGATTCAAACAAGGTCAAATTGACCCTGTTGGTTGCTACTCGGAAAACCTAGAGGTTCCACTGTATAAAAAATTTGTACAAAGGTCTGAACCTTTTCCTAGCTACCATGTGTTCTTTTAAATTAAATTTTGGATCGCCTGCGGAACTTAACACGTTTGATCCAAAACTTAATCTATTTGTTCTTTAAGGTTTAGACTTGGATCTCCTGCGGAACTTAACACGTTTGATCCAAATCACCTAAGTTATTAATTCCATTAAATATTAATTTCCATAATTGGTTCACAGTACTGACGTGGCGAGGCACATGGCCTTCTTGGATATGGGAACAACCACCATCGACTAGACAAAACCTTTTATGGAAAGCTAATATTTAATTTCCTAAAATAACTTTAGGTCAACCAAAAAGAACAATCAAATCACAAGGAAAAGAAAAATAAAAGAACACAACTTCGAAAAACATATTCGAAATACTAGAATCGTAAGCCTCTTGTATTTGGTATTATTTCCATAAATAACTAGCATGATGCGGAAAGGAAAAATTACTAGTTATACCTTCTAAAAAGACCTCTTGATCTTCTACCGTATTCCTCTTCTAACCTCGGACGTTGTGTGGGCAACGATCTTCCGAGATGAGAACCACCAAGCACCTTCTTCTTCCTTGCAAGTTTCGGCCACCACAATTCTCCAAGAGAAGTAGAGGTCCGGCCGCCACCACCACCAAGCTCCAAGGGATGCAAGAAACAAAACCACCTTTCTCTCCTTCTTCTCCTAGCTAGAACCGGCCACCATCAAGAGCTCCAAGAGAGGTTGCCGCCGGCCATAAGAAGAAGAGAAGAGGAAGAAGCTAGGGCCGGCCACCAAGGAGGAAAAGAGAGGAGAAGAATAATAGAGTTGATCACCCGTGAAGGCACCTCTACCCCCTCTTTTATAATCCTTGGTCTTGACAAATAAGGAAATTTTAATAAAAAATTCCTTAATTCTTTTGTCATAAAAAAGAAAAATTATTTTAATTAAAAAACAATTTTCTTCTTTTAATAATAATGGCCAGCCACTTCTAATTCCCCAAAACAAGGAAAATTAATTCATACAAGAATTAAAACTTCCTAATTTGTTTCTAGAAATTTATAAAAATTTCTCCAATAATTTTTATCCCATCATGATTGGTTAATAAAAAGGAAATTTTATAAATTAAAATTCTTCTTCTAAACATGTGGATAATTTCCAAAAGGAAAGTTATCTCTAAAAATTAAAATCTCTTTTCAATCTACAAATAAGGAAAGATATCAAATCTTTTCTTAATCTTTTGTAGAAACTAATAAAAGAGAATATTTAATTTTTAAACTTCTCTTTTAAATTATTATCATGGTCAAAAAGGAAAGTTTTTCTTAAAAATAAAATCTCCTTTCAATCTACAAATAAGGAAAGATTTCAAATCTTTTCTTAATCTTTTGTAGAAAGCTTTAAAAGGAAAGATTTAATTTTAAACTCTCTTTTAAAACTATGATATCCACATAAGAAATAATTTTAATAAAAAATCTTTTTTAATATGATGTGGCCGACCACCTAAACTTGGGCTCCAAGCTATTGGCCGGCCACCTTTAGGCTTGGCCGACCCTAAGCTTGAGCTTCAAGCTTAGCTTGGCCGGCCCCTATTGGTTGGGTAAGAAGGTGGGTATGTGGTGGGTATAAATCTCTATATACAAGAGGCTACGATAGGGACCGAGAGGAGGAATTGGTTTTGGTCTCCTGATGAAATTAAGCTTCCCGTGTTCGCCCCGAACACACAACTTAATTCCATCAATAATAATTCATTTCACTAAAGAACTATTATTGAACTACCGCACCAATCCCAAATTACATTTTGGGCTCCTTTTTATTATGAGTGTGTTAGTCTCCCTGTGTTTAAGATGTCAAATGTCCACTAATTAAGCGAGTTACTGACAACTCATTTAATTAATATCTTAGTCCAAGAGTAGTACCACTCAACCTTATCGTCATGTCGGACTAAGTCCACCTGCAGGGTTTAACATGACAATCCTTATGAGCTCCTCTTGAGGACATTCTCAACCTAGATCACTAGGACACAGTTTCCTTCTATAATCAACAATACACACTATAAGTGATATCATTTCCCAACTTATCGGGCTTATTGATTCATCGAACTAAATCTCACCCATTGATAAATTAAAGAAATAAATATCAAATATATGTGCTTGTTATTATATTTAGGATTAAGAGCACACACTTCCATAATAACTGAGGTCTTTGTTTCTTTATAAAGTCAGTATAAAAGAAACGACCTCTAATGGTCATACTCAATACACTCTAAGTGTACTAGTGTAATTATATAGTTAAGATAAACTAATACTTAATTACACTACGACCTTCCAATGGTTTGTTCCTTTCCATTATGGTCGTGAGTTACTGTTTATAATTTATAAGGTACTGATAACATGATCCTCTGTGTGTGACACCACACACCATGTTATCTATAATATAAATTAATTGAACAACTACATTTATCATAAATGTAGACATTTGACCAATGTGATTCTTATTTCTAGATAAATGTTTATACCAAAAGCTAGGCTTTTAGTATACACTCTAACAATCTCCCACTTATACTAAAAGACTAAGCTGCCATATCTGCTGCCATACATCTGATTCCCAACCCTTCAACATGTCCATCAAAAGCTCTCGCCTTAAGGACCTTAGTGAAAAGATCTATAGGTCATCATCTGATGCATTCTAGGCGGCAACAACTTCTCCTCGTTTATACGATTTCTCGTATTGGGTAGTACTTGCGCTCTATTGTGTTTACTTGCCTTATAGACTCATGGTTCTTCGAGTTTGTTACTGCACCATTATTATTACACTAAATTGTAATAATCTTTGGACAAACTAGAAATCATATCTAAGTCTATCTTGAGGTAATTAAGTCATTCAGCTTTTATGGTTTCCTCAGAGGCTTGCCATATACTAAGCTTCTATGGTGGAGTCCAGAAAAACACCTATGCTTATCACTCTTCCATAGTTATGACTTTACCTCCTAAAGTAAACACAAAGCCCCGAGGTTGACTTATTATTGTCCCTATCCGATTGGAAGTCAAAATCCATGCAACCCACAGGGACCAAATTAACTGCCTTGTAAGCTAGCATATAATCTCTAGTTCCTCTAAGGTACTTTAATATATGCTTTACTGTAGTCCAATGTCCTTGTCTAGGGTTACTTTGATATCTGCTAACTATGTCCTTGGCAAAACAGATTTCTGATCTTGTGCATAGCATACATTAGGTTGTCTAACTGCCGAAGCATAAAGAACTGCCTACATGTCCTCAATCTCCTTTGATGTCATCGGAGACATCTCTTTAGATAAAGACACTCCATGCTTAAAAGGTAAGAAACCTTTCTAGGAGTTTTGCATGCTTAAAATGAGCAAGGATTTTTCCGATGTATCAAGCTTGGGATAAGTAAAATATATTTTTTCTTGCGATCCCTTATTACTTTGATCTCAAGAATATATACATTCTCCCAAGTCCTTTATATCGAATTGTTTGGACAACCATACCTTACTTTCGACAACATTTTGATATTGTTTCCAACTACCAAAATGTTATCTACGATAGTACAAGAAATACCACCACGCTCCATCACACCTTTTGTATACACAAGACTTATCCGGTTACTAAATCCATAGATCCGGATTACTTTGATAAACCGGATGTTCCAAGACCTGAAGCTTTGCCTCAATAGATCGATTGAGCTTGCACACAAGATGCTCTTAGCCTTTGCAATGAACCCTTCGGTCGCTTTATATGGATGCTTTCTTCAAGACTTCCATTAAGGAATGCCGTCTTGACATCCTCTTGCCAAATAGATAAAAGAATCCGGATAGACTTAAGCATGACTACCAAAAAGTTTCCTTTTCATCAAGCCTTGCTTTGAAAGTTACTACCTTCCCGTCTATCCTCTTTTCCTATTATAGACTTTTTACACCCAACGGCTTTTACACCATTTAGTGATTCTACAAGCTTCCATTTTATTAGAATACATATATTCTAATTCTTTATTCATTACTCTTTACCAAGATGTGCATCTTTATCTTGGAGTGCTTCATCATATGATCGGAGATCGTGTTCATGTCCTCCAGGGATCGAGTCCAAAACTCTCCCAAAACATGAACCTATTTAGGTTGCATAACAACCCTCCCACTACAACAAGACACTTTCTGTAATTGTGTATCAATTTGTGATACGTGTTGCAGTTTTCTTGTGGTATCTCATCTTGTACAGTTGGTACTAGGTTAGACATGTCCTTTATTATTTCCTTAAGAACAAATTTACTTATGAGCACGTGGTTCATTATATAGTCCTTTTCTAAAATCAGTCATTGATGCTAACAATGACCTTCTGATTTTTAAGACTATAAACCTACTTTTGTTTATCTAGGATAACTTACAAACAAGTGAACTCCTATCCAACTTATCATTGTCTCTCTTTAACATATGTGCTGGATTACCCGAATCCGAATATGCTTCAAAATAGGTTTTCACCTATTCAGCAATTCTATATGAGTAGAAAGTTCTAACTTGGAAGGTACTATGTTCACTTTCGTTTTCAGAGTTTATCCTTAAAACAAATTTGGTAATTTTCTGAATAACTCATCATCTATCTAATTATTTCATAAGAGTCCTTTACCTTCTTTCTACTACACCATTCTGTTGGGGTGTACCAGGTGCAGTTAGTTGGGATTGAATCCCTACTTTTGATAAGTGACTCCTAAATTGTCCCAAGAGGTACTTGCCACTACGATCTTACCATAGTGACATTTACTTTAACATTTCTCCGCATCAGCCTTGTACTCTTTGAACTAATCAAAGTACTTAGTCTTGCGGTACATTAAGTAAATTTATTTGTATCTTGAATAGTTGTCTATAAAATAGACGAAATATTCAATACTACCTCTTGTTTGGATAGTCATAGGATCACACAAATCAGAATGAACCGATTTCAACATATCTTTGACTCCATACCCCTTAGACTTAAAAGCTTCTTGGTTATTTTCCTTCCAAGTAAGACTCGCAGGTTGGAAAGATTTCCACTACCAATGAACCCAAAAGTTCATCAGCTACCAATGAATCCTACTTAAGTATAACCTAGCTTTAGGTGCCAAAGATATAATTGGTTCATTTCGGTTGCTTTCTCTTAAAATTAGAAGATGTGTTACTAATTTCCATTTGTTGCATCGTGAGAGTTATTGGATTATAAATTGTCAACCATCATACCAGAATAGATAACTTCCCTATTTTTCTTGATAACAACTTTGTTATCAAAATAGACACAATATCTATAATAGTTTAGAAACTGAAATCAGGTTCTTTCTAAACTTGGTACGTAAAGACAATTACTTAAAATCCATATTTTATTCTTATCAAAGGATAAACATCTCCCACTGCAACAGCTACCACTTTTACAGTAGTGCTCATGTGGACGGTGATTTACCTTTCATTTAGTTGTCGGGTTTCCTGGAACCCTGAATTGCAGACATGATTAATGGCATCTTGTATCTACACTCCAGGTTCTGGTAGATAACACCACTAGACATGTTTCAACTAATGAATTAAATACACCTAAATTGTTCTTAGTTCTAAGAAGACAGTCTACCTTAATATCCAAGTCCTATTTCCAATCATTACAATTGGGACTACTAAGTCTTTTTCTATAGTATGACTACTAGGGATTGACAAACATCCTAAGAATCACAAAAATATTTGGTCAAGATCAACTCCTTAAAATCTCCATGAATTTTGTATATACAAAATCGAAGAGGAGATTTTATTCATTAATTTTATTATCTCGTCAACTTTACTTTATAACGAATAAAATTAATAGTTGATCTGTCTTTGATCAAATATTTAGTCAAAACTCTTTGAATTTAAAATAACATTGATTCCTCAAACAATATTATTTAAATTTACCAACACCTCAAACACCGTAAATTTTGCATGCCACGTTAGTGTGGACGTATACAAATTCATCATTTGTAAGAGGAGGGTTTTACCCATTGACTATCTTGTCAATATAACTTTTTGACAAATAAAATTACCTCAAACACCATGAATCTTGTATGCCACGTTAGTGTGGACGTAAACAAATTCAAACATTTGTAAGAGGGGTTTATTAATTTTATTATATTGCCAATCTAGTTTTATGACAAATCAATAGTTGATTTCCTTTTGGTCACACAAGTGATAGTAGTGACTCCGTTGGGGAGGATACTATTAAATGTGTCTAAGTGTATACCATTGCTTGACACTAAGTCCATTAATAAGATTATGCCCCTTCCGTTGGGGAAGATCACACGCTCTTAATTAACTTCCTATAGTCATCCAAAAATGGAAGTCTGTTCTAGTGATCCACAAACAAGCTCATCCGTTATGGAGGAAGGCACTTAGAGCCAACGCGCAAGCTTGTTTGCATCACTTACAAACCAGTAATGAAGACCATGGGATTTACTTAAAAATCCCTCTCCCACTTAGTTATTTATAAATGAGGAATTTTAACTATGCTAGCCTACTAAATATGAATACTAACAAGCACACACAATCACAGCATAAAAAGCAATAAATAGAAAAACTAATTTTCAACTATTATGGCTTTTATCTATTGCTGTCCTCCGTGTGTCACCAACCCTAGCTGCTGCCATCTTTGGCCACTGCCACCGGGTCTAGTTGTCGCATCCATCTTGCTCCTTGTTCCGCTGCGCCTCTAGTCCTTAAAAGGTTCCACGCCTTGCAAGACTCGATCCGCGACATAAATAGAATTTTACATTTTTCGATCCTATATTCCTCGAAGGAATGTACATGTATCTAGATCAAAAATAAAATCCTAATAAAACTAAATACAGCTCCTGCTGTATTTTATAATACAATCATGCACACACAATAAAATGCCCTTGACATGTCCAAGGGTCCAATCACACACATAATAACTATAAGCCATAATAGTTGGATCCTGCATCCACAAAGTTAGCACATCCTACTATTAATCTGCCTAAATTATGTATGACATGTGCATAATTAAACTAATACCAAATACACAGAGGCAATACCCTAGCTCTGATACCAATTGTTGGTTGCTACTCGGAAAACCTAGAGGTTCCACTGTACAAAAATTTTGTACAAAGGTCTGAACCTTTTCCTAGCTACCATGTGTTTTTAAATTAAATTTTGGATCGCTGGAACTTAACACGCTTGATCCAAAACTTAATCTATTTGTTCTTTAAGGTTTAGACTTGGATCTCCTGCGGAACTTAACACGCTTGATCCAAATCACCTAAGTTATTAATTCCATTAAATATTAATTTCCATAATTGGTTCCCAGTACTGACGTGGCGAGGCACATGGCCTTCTTGGATATGGGAACAACCACCACCGACTAGACAAAACCTTTTATGGAAAGCTAATATTTAATTTCCTAAAATAACTTTAGGTCAACCAAAAAGAACAATCAAATCACAAGGAAAAGAAAAATAAAAGAACACAACTTGAAAAACATATTCGAAATACTAGAATCGTAAGCCTCTTGTATTTGGTATTATTTCCATAAATAACTAGCATGATGCGGAAAGGAAAAATTACTAGTTATACCTTCTAAAAGACCTCTTGATCTTCTACGTATTCCTCTTCTAACCTCGGACGTTGTGTGGGCAACGATCTTCCGAGATGAGAACCACCAAGCACCTTCTTCTTCCTTGCAAGTTTCGCCCACCACAATTCTCCAAGAGAAGTAGAGGTCCGGCCACCACCACCAAGCTCCAAGGGATGCAAGAAACAAAACCACCTTTCTCTCCTTCTTCTCCTAGCTAGAACCGGCCACCATCAAGAGCTCCAAGAGAGGTTGCCGCCGGCCATAAGAAGAAGAGAAGAGGAAGAAGCTAGGGCCGGCCACCAAGGAGGAAAAGAGAGGAGAAGAATAATAGAGTTGATCACCCGTGAAGGCACCTCTACCCCCTCTTTTATAATCCTTGGTCTTGACAAATAAGGAAATTTTAATAAAAAATTCCTTAATTCTTTTGTCATAAAAAAGAAAAATTATTTTAATTAAAAAATAATTTTCTTCTTTTAATAATAATGGCCGGCCACTTCTAATTCCCCAAAATAAGGAAAATTTAATTCATACAAGAATTAAAACTTCCTAATTTGTTTCTAGAAATTTATAAAAATTTCTCCAATAATTTTTATCCCTTCATGATTGGTTAATAAAAAGGAAATTTTATAAATTAAAATTCTTCTTCTAAACATGTGGATAATTTCCAAAAGGAAAGTTATCTCTAAAAATTAAAATCTCTTTTCAATCTACAAATAAGGAAAGATATCAAATCTTTTCTTAATCTTTTGTAGAAACTAATAAAAGAGAATATTTAATTTTTAAACTTCTCTTTTAAATTATTATCATGGTCAAAAAGGAAAGTTTTTCTTAAAAATAAAATCTCCTTTCAATCTACAAATAAGGAAAGATTTCAAATTTTTTCTTAATCTTTTGTAGAAAGTTTTAAAAGGAAAGATTTAATTTTTAAACTCTCTTTTAAAACTATGATATCCACATAAGAAATAATTTTAATAAAAAATCCTTTTTAATATGATGTGGCCGGCCACCTAAACTTGGGCTCCAAGCTATTGGCCGGCCACCTAAAGGCCAATCTTTAGGCTTGGCCGGCCCTAAGCTTGAGCTTCAAGCTTAGCTTGGCCGGCCCCTATTGATTGGGTAAGAAGGTGGGTATGTGGTGGGTATAAATCTCTATATACAAGAGACTACGATAGGGACCGAGAGGAGGAATTGGTTTTGGTCTCCCGATGAAATTAAGCTTCCCGTGTTCGCCCCGAACACACAACTTAATTCCATCAATAATAATTCATTCCACTAAAGAACTATTATTGAACTACCGCACCAATCCCAAATTACATTTTGGGCTCCTTCTTATTATGAGTGTGTTAGTCTCCCTGTGTTTAAGATGTCAAATGTCCACTAATTAAGCGAGTTACTGACAACTCATTTAATTAATATCTTAGTCCAAGAGTAGTACCACTCAACCTTATCGTCATGTCGGACTAAGTCCACCTGCAGGGTTTAACATGACAATCCTTATGAGCTCCTCTTGAGGACATTCTCAACCTAGATCACTAGGACACAGTTTCCTTCTATAATCAACAATACACACTATAAGTGATATCATTTCCCAACTTATCGGGCTTATTGATTCATCGAACTAAATCTCACCCATTGATAAATTAAAGAAATAAATATCAAATATATGTGCTTGTTATTATATTTAGGATTAAGAGCACACACTTCCATAATAACTGAGGTCTTTGTTTCTTTATAAAGTCAGTATAAAAGAAACGACCTCTAATGGTCATACTCAATACACTCTAAGTGTACTAGTGTAATTATATAGTTAAGATAAACTAATACCTAATTACACTACGACCTTCCAATGGTTTGTTCCTTTCCATTATGGTCGTGAGTTACTGTTTATAATTTATAAGGTACTGATAACATGATCCTCTGTGTGTGACACCACACACCATGTTATCTATAATATAAATTAATTGAACAACTACATTTATCATAAATGTAGACATTTGACTAATGTGATTCTTATTTCTAGATAAATGTTTATACCAAAAGCTAGGCTTTTAGTATACACTCTAACAGACCCAACCTTGTTTGTTAAATCATTAAATACAAACATATTTATTGCACAAATATACGTGGATGATATAATATTTGGCTCAACAAATTCAGAATTTTTAGAAGAATTTATTAATCTAATGGAAAAAGAATTTGAAATGAGCTTAGTGGGAAAACTAACCTATTTCTTAGGATTACAAATCAAACAGACAAATGAAGGAAACTATATTTCTCAACATAAATACACCAAAGAATTACTTAAAAAATTCGGAATGGAAAATACAAAAGAAATAAAAACCCCGATGGCAGTAAACACAATCTTAGATAGTGACCCAAATGGAAAACCAATTGATTTAAAACATTATAGAAGTGCAATAGGTAGCCTACTGTACTTAACTGCAAGCCGACCTGATATTTTATTTGCAGTTAGTATGTGTGCTAGATACCAAACTCGTGCTAAGGAATCCCATTTGACACAGGTTAAAAGAATTTTTAGATATCTTAAAGGAACAACAAATGTAGGAATCTGGTATCCTAGGATAAATAATTTTGAACTAATAGGGTATTCTGACTCAGATTATGCTGGATGCAAATTAGACCGCAAAAGCACAAGTGGTGGATGCCAATTATTAGGTTCATCACTTGTTAGTTGGTTTAGTAGAAAGCAACATTGTGTTGCTCTGTCTACAACTGAGTCAGAATAAATAGCTATAGGCGAATGTGTTGCACAATTATTATGGATGATGCATACTCTAAAAGATTTCAACTTAAATATCACAAATGTAAAAGTATTAATTGATAATATAAGTTCAATTAACTTAACCAAGAATCCTGTGCATCATTCAAGAACCAAACATATTGAAATTAGACACCACTTCATCAGGGATCATGTTACTAAAGGCGATATTGAACTCAAGTACATTGAGTCCAAATCAAATTTAGCTGACATTTTCACAAAACCACTCCCTGAAAGTGAATTTAGTAACTTACGACGAAAATTAGGGATGTGCTCAATAGACTAGGATCTTTCAAAAATACTTTCAAAATAGGTTTTATCAAATTATAGGTTAAACTTGTTTGTTTTCAAAACTTTCCATTTTTAGATTTTCAAAAACAGTTTTGGCCTTAGACTAGTTTTACATCCTTAGAAAGCATGTACCCATAGGACTAGTTTTTGAGCATCTCACCAACACCTTAGGTTTACCTTGCTTGTGTTTGACAAACATAGAAAGGGGTGAGATGCATAGGCCAACTGTCTAGACTTAAGATGTTTATTTCAGTGCATCAGCATAAGTCTGGACGTTAAATACAATTCAGATATTAATCAGATTAAAGTTCATCAGTCAAGTCAAACACTGACTGGTTATAATTAACTTAATCTGACTAACCAAGTGAAAGCTACTATCTTCTGATAGTTAGTTAGTACCTAATTGGTTAGACAGCTGGTTAAAGATACGTGTCAAGTTCAGGGGGAGAAATTAATGTATGTTTGAAAAATGTTTTTTTTACATCTATGTTAAAACTAACTTATTTTTAAAACACCAGTTTTCAAAAAGTTAAATTTAACTAAGTTTAATCCCACCTAATTTAAACCTGATTTTAAAAGTTGAATATTGCAAATTTAAACTTATTCAGTTTTGTAACATATGCTTGAAAATTCAACTTTCCAAACTTAGCTTTTATCAAATTAACCTTAAAAATGTTTTGAAAATTGTTACAGTAACTCTTCACTATGATTGTTTACCTTTGCTTATTTTTGATGAATGCCAAAGGGGGAGGAGGGTTAGGTGGTTAAGTTAGCTAAACCAATTTGAAAACACAAACTAACTTTAAAACCACATAAATGCATGTTGTTTCTTGCATATGTTTTCACTAACTTAACCAGGTTGTCATTCCATCAAAAAGGGGGAGATTGTTGGTGCGGTTAGCACTAACGATTTAACCCAGGTTTTGATGAATGACAAATAGGTTAAGTTAGTCTTGTTGTTGTCTGACACTTTGATCGAGTGTGCAGGAGAAGTCCAGACAGGTCGACGGGCTGATAGGATGTCTGGCAAGAAGTCCAAGCGGGTCGACGGGCTGACCGGACGCTTGGCGAGAAGTCCAGCTAGGTCGACGGGCTGACCGGATAGCTGGAGAGAAGTCCAAGCGGGTCGACGGGCTTACCGGACGCTTGGCGAGAAGTCCAGACGGGTCGACGGGCTGACCGGACGTCTGGCAGGTAAGTGAGGTAAGTCACTGGAGGGGAGTGACTGTGAGGACGTGTTCCCAGGAAGGGGACATTAGGCGTCGATCCGGCTTAGATCCATTTCGGATGTCTAAGTCGAGATCGTGACTAGATTCCGGTCTCGGAAAGACGGAATCTAAGTCATATTCTTTTTTATCCATCTGTTGAACTTTAACTGTGCTAACAATCTATTTTACAGGATACATATTTGCTTCGGACTAACTTTGTTTTGCAGGAAAAGGGAGTTTTCTGAAACAAGGTGGTCCGGGCGCCCGGAGGGGATCCGGGCGCCCGGAAGGGATCCGGGCGCCCGGAAGGCGAATTCTATCCAGCCGAGTCGTCGCCACGTGGAGCATCATGGTTTGTGCAGCTACGTCACATTCCAGGCGCCCGGAAGGGATCCAGGTGCCTGGAACAACATATAAAAGAAGCCCCAGACAGGAGCTTCAGCACATTCAATTTTCACTGAGAACTCTTCTACTGCTGGTCTTACTGCTCGACGTTCAAGTGCGACGTCAACAACGCTCCGACAAAAGTGCTCCTCTGATTTTTATTTAATTTTCTTTGTCGGTATTGCTTTATTGTCACTAGCATTTCCTGTACTTATTCTGTAATCATATTTCGACTTGTTAGTGATTGCCCAACGAAAGTGGTCAAGGACCACGGGCCTTCGAGTAGGAGTCGTCACAGGCTCCGAACGAAGTAAAAACATCTGTGTCTATTTTATTTTTCCGCTGCGTTTATACTCGTCTTTTTCGAATCGATATTCACCCCCCCCTCTATCGAATCTAACGGTCCTACAGAATGTTCGTGCCGGCCATTGTTCTGATCTTTGTGCTTCAGACGACGGTTAGTCCTTCTGAGGCTGTCAGGCTCTGATACTACTTGTTGGTGCAGCGAGGACCGGCAAGAGGGGGATGAATTGCCTGCAGACAAAAATTATACCATCCTCAAAGCTTTCCAACTCTTAAAATAAAGCAACAATATTATATCAACTACAGAAATAAAAGGAGACAGAAATTAACCTGGTTACAACTAAGAGGGTTGTTAATCCAGGGCAGTAAGAAAAACTCCTTCTCAGAAGGCGGAGAAGCCTTTCACACTTTGACAGCATAGTAGTTGCTTAAACAGAGATTACTAGAGTTGCTATTTCGCTCGGAATCGTTGTACTCTAAAGCTGTCCGAGACCCTCTTTATATAGGGGCTCTCGAGCTTATCAGATCACCTGATCCTTCGGGATCAGGTTTGACTCGAGAGGGATCGGTCGAACGATCCCCAGGTTCGGTCGACCGAACCTGCTGTACCTGCCCAGTCTTCCGTCCAGGTGCAGTCTCTGAGGATGAGCTTTTGTTCGGTCGATCGATCCTTATGTTCGGTCGACCGATCGGCCAACGATCTCCAGCTGAGTTGGCCCGATCAGTTTGCTCGACTAAGTCTGTGGATTAACTTTGGTTCGGTCGACCGATCAGGCGATTCGGTCGATCGATCATCTTTACCAACGGTCAGCTTCTGATGTGGCATTGACGGTTGGCTGCTGATTGACTTCGGTTAATGAAGGGTTCGGTCGACTGATCAATAGGTTCGGTCGACCGAACCGTTGACAAGTCAACTTCCAATTGACTTGCTCCGGTTCGGCTCCTTGGGTGATTGCGGCCATCCAAAATAGGGCTCACCCGAACCCAGTTCCCGACCTTCTCCTCGAGCAGGCTTCCTTCCGGCTTCTCGTCCCTCGAACGCCGCGCACGCTCTTCTCGCTCCACCGGAGTACTCTTCCGCAGCTCTCTCGTCCTTCGGACGCACCGAGCCCATCGGCTCCCTTCCCGTGTCGTCCTTCTCGCTAGCTGCGTCTTCCGCTCGACTTCCTGCGCTCCTAAGTTCCTGCACACTCAGACACAGGGTTCCGACACAACGCAGGACCTAACTAACTTGGTTGATCACATCAAAACTACCACAGGGTCCAACAGCTGGCACTGATATCACGCTATCCCCTACTACCATCCGAAACTTTTTGGAGTTACGACCATCTACCTGTCTCTTTCAGTGCTATCCTCCCAGGGATCTACCATTTGGAGATCCCTACTCGCATATTACTTACTCTTGATACGATTTATTCGTATTTTTTTGGGGGTGAGCGAGTACCCACTGTGACCCAGTTTAGGTCAGTTGCCCTTCAAGTCCAGGACTACGCCCTTTATAGGGTCTTAGTCTTTTGCATTCAACCACTGAGCACTCGCGACATCGCGATGATGCGTCCATTCCACTCTTTTCTTCTCTATGCCCTGTGTCATAGGTTAGATATTGACATCGGCCTACATATCTTTTCCACCATCATCTACTCGGCCGGATACGTGACTAGTGGACGAGTTCATATGCCCTACTGTCACATTTTGACAGCATATATGTCCTCTTTGGACATTGATGTCACCAGAGGTGACATTCGCTATATGACCGAGTTTGACGTTATAGGAGCTAGGAACTTTTCCCTAGCTGGTATTCATATAGATGGTGAGGGTATCATGTCTTGGCAGAGGGGGGCACAACACCAGCCCGACCCAGATGCTCAGCAGGACGAGGCAGAGCAGGATGAGTTTTTTCTCACACTATTTCCTAGGGGTGTCAATTCGGGTGGGTCGGATCGGGTTGGGTCGGGTTGAGTTTTTTTTTTTTTTTTAACCCAACCCGAACCTGACCCGAACCCGAGTTCAACCCAAAACACCTCAACCCGAACCCGAACCCGACCAACCTGATCAACCCGAACTCAACCCATATAACCCGAAAATTCGATTCAAAACGACTTTTTTGGGCTATTTTCCCTATAATTCTTCACTTTTATCTCAATATTCCATCATTATCATACAAACATGATATTAATATACATAAAAACATCTAAATTTTTAAAATAAAATTTGATTTAACCCCAAAAAAATCCACAAAACCCTATATTTAAGTCAACCCGGGTCAACCCGAACCCAACCCGACCCAACCCGAGACTCTTTTACTCTCCAACCCTCCAACCCGAACCCGACCCGAACCCGAAAATGCCCAACCCGAACCCGATTTTTTTCGGGTCGACTCGGGTTGGGTCGTCGGGTCGGGTTCATTTTTGACACCCCTACTATTTCCTGACGAGACCGCTCTTACCCCAGCACCAGCTCGAGCCCCACGTCCCGCTCCTCGCACTCTAGCCGATCGAGTATCCAGACTAGAGAGAGCTATGTCGAGTCTCCAGCAAGAGTCCTCCGAGTTTCACCGAGACATACGGCGAGAGGTCTCCGACCTACGACGAGAGGTGCGACAAGAGGTCTCCGATCTACGACAAGATGTGCGGCAGGAGATCTCCGACCTGCGACGAGACCTACGAGAGGATGACCAGACCCGACCCGACATACTGAGCTGTTGGCACTACTTCGTTCTCTGGGTTCCGGACCACCTCCTTCATCATCTCAGTAGTTGTGTTTGTTATATAGTTCTGTTATGACTCTATTACAGTTCTTGTAGTACATCTTGATCTATTGATTATCATTTCAGATTTGATTGATTCTGCTTTAATTTAATAGACTAGGATCATTAAAATTTAAACTGTCTTCAAAATGAGTGTTTTAAATCCTAGGTTAAAATTATTTTTCAAAACTTTCCTATTTGTAGAATTTCAAAAAGATTTTTAGCCTTAGACTAGGTCAATCCCTTAGAAATCATGTTCCTCTAGGACTAGTACTTGAGAATCTCACCAACACCCTAGGTTTACCTTGCTTGTGATTGACAAACATAGAAAGGGGTGAGATGCATAGGCAGATTGCCTGGACTTAAAATGCTTATTTCAGTGCATCGACATAAGTCTTGGCGTTAAATACCAAACAAACATTGATCAAGTTAAGTTATTCAGTTTAGTCAAACACTAACTGATTACAATGCACTTAACTTGACTAACCAAGTGAAAGTTGTTATCTTCTGATAGTCAGTAAGTACCTAATTGATTAGACAGCTATCTTGAATGTCAGGTTTAGGGGGAGGATTAAATCAACCTACTTTCACACTTAGCACCAAAATTATTTTCAAACTTAGTGCTGGAAAAATCTTAATCAGTGTTGAAAAGTAGATTTTTCAAACCTAGTTTTGAAATTTTGATTTTGAAAACTTATGTTTGAAATTTTTCTTGATAAATCAATTTTTTGAAAACTAGATTTTATAAACTAAGTTTTTAAATTGGATTTTATAAACTAAGGTTTTTGAAAACTGATTCTTTTACAAACTTATTTTGAAATTTTTTAATAAGTTTTGAAAAAGTAGATTTTTTCAAACTTAGCTTTGAAATTTTGATTTTGAAAACTTATGTTTGAAAAGTGTTTCAAAGTTGAAACCCATTTTGAAAATTTAAACCTTGATCTTGAAACTTTGGTTTTAAAAACTCATGCTTGAAAATTTAATTTCTTGACTTAAACACATATGTTTGAAACTTAAACTTAACTTCCCTGAACTTATACTTGACTATTAGCTTTTAAAAAACTTTCTCTTTGAGTTGACAAATTCATCTAATTTTGCAAAAATTATCTTTAAAAATTACTCAAAATATACTAAGTTATGTTGCTAAATTAAGTGTTTTTCAAAACTTAGTTATGTTACAAAAGTTAAGTTATCATATGGTGACATTTAAAACTCCCCCAAGTTGACTTGACATCATCTCTTCAACTTTTACTTTGTCTTTTTTGATTGCTTGATTTTTGTCCTTATTTGATGAATGCCAAAGGGGGAGGGATAGGTGGTTAAGTTAGAGCAAACAAAATGTCAAAGTTAAAAACTAACTTAAACCTTAAAAATCATGCTGGTTTTGTTACGTGCATATTTTTTCACTAACTTAACCAGGTTGTCATTCCATCAAAAAGGGGAAGATTATTGGTACGGTTAGTACTAACGGTCTAACTCAGGTTTTGATGAATGACAAATTAGGTTAAGTTAGGTTTGTCGTCATCTAACACTTTGACCGAGTGTGCAGGCGAAGTCCATACAGGTCAACGGGTTGACTGGATGTCTGGCACGAAGTCCAAGCGGGTCGACGGGCTGACCGGACACTTGGCACGAAGTCCAAATGGGTCGACGGGCTGACCAGACATTTGGCACGAAGTCCAAGCGGGTCGACGGGCTAACCGGACGCTTGGCACGAAGTCCAGCTAGGTCGAAGGGCTGACCGGATAGCTGGCGAGAAGTCCAAACGGGTCAAAGGGCTGACCGAATGTCTGACAGGTGAGTAAAGGTAAGTCACTGGAAGGGAGTGACTATGAGGACGCGTTCTTGGGAAGGGAACATTAGGCGTCGATCCGGCTTAGATCCATTTCAGATATCTAAGTCGAGATCGTGACTAGATTCCGGTCTCGAAAAGATGGAATCTAAGTCATACTCTTTTTGTTGAACTTATAAACTGTGCTAACACTTTGTTTTGCAGGTTACACATTATATATTTGCCTCAGACTAATCTTGTCTTGCAGGAGAAGGATTTTCTGGAGAAAGGAGGTCCAGGTGCCCGGAGGCAAATATTATCCATTTCGCGGCTTTGACACGTGGTGCTCACTGGTTGGGTGTGCCACGTCACACCAGGGCACCCGGAAGGGATCCGGGGCGTCCCAAGCCTCCTATATAAGGAAGGTCAAAGGCGAAGCTCAGAACAACAACTCAAAAACTCTCAAACTGCTCTACTGTGCTCCTGCAACGCCGCGAGGCCACTCCGACAAAAGCGCTCTCTTCAATTTAATACTTTTCATTTTGTCGGTATTTTCTTTTTTGTCAATTCTTGTACTTAATTCTTTTATAATCATCATTTGAATTGATAGTGATTGTCCAACGAAAGTATTCAACGAGTACGGGCCTTGGAGTATGAGTCGACACAGGATCCGAACCAAGTAAAAAGGTTCTGTTTTAGCATTGTTCTTTCTTTTTTGCTGCGCTTACTCTTTTCGAAAGAATTTTCGTAAATGATATTCGCCCCCCTCTATCGTACGATCACGGTCCAACACCTTCCACGTCGATCCGTCCCTTTGATCTTGATGTATCCTCGATAGGGTGCCACGTCATTATCGGATCAGTTGATATATGATGTAGTGAAAAGTGAATATCTAAATTTAATAAAGTAATTTTTATCTTAAATTATACATTTTAGATAAGAAAATTGGTATAAATATTATAACATTGTGTTTGTCTACTTGAGCTTTATATCGAGAGACCAATGATATTGAGAAAGAGAAATAGCTCGAAATTATGGTAGAAAAAAAATAAAGAATACTTTAACATATGGATGAAAACGAGAGACTTTTATTTTAGATCAGTCTAAGTAAATCAGCTCAGATATATTAACCCTTCTGACTTTATCACTACATGATGATATTTTGGATATAATATTATATATAAGACATATATTTTTAATTTTTTAAGTGGGCTATTGTTTTGATGATGACGACGATGATAATAATAATAATAATAATAATAATAATAATAATAATATAAAAAGGTATTTTTTTAAAAAAAAATCTATCAAGTTTGAAGTAGTAAAATAAAATATAAGCTTTAAAAAAATCTTACTTTACATTAAAAGAAATCAAAGATTTAAAAATAAATGTATACATGTGTGGTAAAATGTGATTTGTTTGCCTTTACATTTTGTTAATTTATTTTAGGTCAATACAAAGGAGGTAAATTATGAGTGACTATTAATAATTAGCATAGATGTCCAAGATATGGAAGAAAGTATATTCAGGTGGCGTTTGATTCTCTTCTAGGAATTAGAATGAGAATGAGTATCATAATATTATGGAATAGAAATGAGTATGAACTTGGATATCATTCTTAAAAATAATATTTGGTTAGTTGAATATTTTCAATCAGAATGAACTTAAATTTTCTTTTTTACCCTTAAAGGAAAATAAGAGAAAAAATTAGATGGAATAGAAAGTTGAATGTGAGAGAAACATATGATAAAAGAGAATGATGAGAGAGAAAGTGTGATGGGAAAAATGAAGAGAGGGAAAGTGTGATGGGAAAAAATGAACAGAGGGAAAGTGTTATGAGAGAAATGAGGAGAGAGAGTGTGATAGGAGAAATTGAGAAGAGAAAAAGTATGATGAGAGAGAAAGTGTGCTGAAAGTGAAAGAGTGTTGGGAAAAAATGAAGAGAGAGAAAGTGTGATGAGAGAAAATGAGAGATTGAGGAGAGAAAGTATGATTAGAAAATGTGATGAGAGAGAAAGTGTGATGGAAAAAATGAATAGAGGGAAAGTGCGATAAGAGAAAATGAGGAGAGAGTGTGATGGAAGAAAATGAAGAGAGAGAAAGTGTGATGAGAGAAAATATATAGAGAGAGAGTATGGTAAGAGAGACTAAGGAGAGAGAAAATATGATGAGAGAGAAAAAATGATGAAAAAAATGAGGAGAGAATAAAGAAAAAAAATAATCAGAGAGAGTGCGTGATGAGAGAGAATACAGAGAGAGAAATGGTAGAGAATGTGTGATGAGAGAGAATGTGGAGAGAGAGAAAGTGTGATGATAGAATGAGTAGAGAGAAAGTATGATGAGAGAGAACAAGGAGAGAGTGAAATGAAAGAAAAATTGAACAAACATACTAAGGGTATTTTCGTCCAAAACTTAATTCTCATTCTCATTCCAATAAAATCCAAGGGAATGAGTAAGTTTCATCCATATTCAAGTTTTGGAGTTTCATTCTAAAATCTTGATTTCATTCTTATCAACCAAACATAAAGTTTGGGAATAAATTCATTCCTTCATTCTCAAACCTCTAAACTAAATACCAACTTAAATATGTCAAATTTTAGGGGTGTCAAAAATGAACCCGACCCGACGACCCAACCCGAGTCGACCCGAAAAAAATCGGGTTCGGGTTGGGCATTTTCGGGTTCGGGTTGGAGGGTTGGAGAGTAAAAGAGTCTCGGGTTGGGTCGGGTTGGGTTCGGGTTGACCCGGGTTGACCCGGGTTGACTTAAATATAGGGTTTTGTGGTTTTTTTTGGGGGTTAAATCAAATTTTATTTTAAAAATTTAGATGTTTTTATGTATATTAATATCATGTTTGTATGATAATGATGGAATATTGAGATAAAAGTGAAGAATTATAGGGAAAATAGCCCAAAAAAGTCATTTTGAATCGAATTTTCGGGTTATATGGGTCGGGTTCGGGTTGATCGGGTTGGTCGGGTTCGGGTTCGGGTTGAGGTGTTTTGGGTTGAACTCGGGTTCGGGTCGGGTTCGGGTTGGGTTAAAAAAAAAAAAAACTCAACCCGACCCAACCCGACCCGACCCATCCGAATTGACACCCCTATCAAATTTTATCTCAACTATTGCACCGTCCAAGGGGAGAAAAAAAAAATTGTATACACGTCTTTTGTTCCATCAATTTATATACATGCCTTATCCTATCATATCTAGCTCGGGTCTATTTCAATCCCAATTCCACAAGTCAAGAACCGATCCATTTGGCACAAACACAAGCAACTGATGGGGCCACCACCAAGCCAAGTACCACCTTGAGTGAACCAATAATGTTTTAGTCTCTTTGTGGCCCTACAAGAGACATGCATCCACCTAATGGATGAGAAAGAATCCAAATAAGGTAGGTGCCCAAGGAGACTACTCCCAATCATGCTCTCCATGTCCTTCCAACTAAATGCCCCAAATTCATCCCCTCATTCTCCCACCTCATGTTCATTTTATTTTTTTTTGCACTATTTTTTTTTTGTCTTACAACTTTGAATCTACAAATTTATTTTTATTCAATTTATTTTATATAATTTAAATGCTATTTCAATATTTATTTTTTCTTCTCTATGTATAATTAATTATAATTATAATCATAATCATATTTTCATTTAAAATCGGAACTCTACATGGATACTCGCACCTCCCAATTGAGACCGGTTTCATGGCACTTGGCATCTCCCCATTGGTTGGTTTTGCTTTGCGGTACAGCCTCTCCGAGGAACGCGCTTCCGGTTTCCGAATTCCCAAGTTACCTTATTATCTATTGGTTATGAAACAGTCGGACCCACGGGTCCCACATTTTCGTCCATTGACAGGACAGATTGATAGTTGGATGATTGCTCGGAATCGAGCGTTTGCTATTGGTTTCTTTTGCTTTATGAAGACATCATCTCTGAATGTGATTTAAGTACGTTTGGTTATACCTGAGGAATCTACCGCCAAGTTTATTAGCGTGAATAAGGGGGCCAACCTAGACTTCGAAGGGTTCTGATGGGTCTTGCTTTACGATTGGTTATTTTAATTTACCGTCTTTTGTAGTCTTCAGAGTTCAGAGACATCAAATAACTCATCACTCTTCTTAAAGAAAGCGAAAGGATCGCAAAAAAGGACAGTCCAGTTGTGGTCTCTCTTTCTCTCTCTTCCTTCCTCCTCTCTCTCCACCCTCTCACCCTGGTGGCTGGTGATCTCTGGATCGAGCTGGGCGTCGGAATTGGTCGAGGAAGCCGCGATTTGGATCCCCGCGCCGTTGGCCCCTCTCCATCTTTCCTTCTTGTTTACTCGAATCTCTGTCGTATTGCGGCGGTGAGGACTTCCCGTTGACTTTTCACCGCAGCTTCCGGCGGTGGATTGACGATATCGAGTCTTACTGTTCTTCGGCAGGTTAACCTGGGGATGGAGGTTAGGTGCGGGGGAAAGAGGAAAAGAGGTAACTTCGAAGTGGGATTTGAAGAACCCTTGTAGAGATTGCTCGGATTGGGGGAGTCTGTTGGAACGCGTGAGGGTTCTGAATCGACGGAGAACATAAGTATGGGGACCGGCTTTGCAAACTCAAAAATTGAGAGTGAAAGGGTTTCCGATAAGTTCCCGGTGGGTATGAAGATCCTCTTGGTGGACGACGACGTGACCTGCTTGACGGTGGTGAAGCGCATGCTTCTTATTTGCCAGTATGACGGTGAGTCCTTCCTTGCAACTTTCGTGTCCTGGAAAGTTCGCTCCTTTTAGGCTTTTTCTTCCATGTGCGATCTTTCTTCTTCGTGCTTTTTTTTCACGCGTGCTATTGATTGTTTTATGGTGTTTCTGTTTTTATGTTGCTTCGGATAATGATTTGAATTCGACTGTTTATCTGATTTGCCATATTTAAGATTCTAAGTTCGCAGGGAATCGAAACTCTGGGTTTTAAGACTTTTGATGAAACATTGATTGAACTACTACTGTTCCTTCTGACAAAGTATAAATTCTATCTCCACGCATAAGTTCCCCGGTGGACCTTTTCTGGACAGCCTGGTCTCCTTTTGCTGAAACGTGTATTCCTTGATTTGTTTGTCCATGTGATGTAGATCAACATCATATCAATCAACACCATAGGCGATCTAATGAGTAGGGACGCAGAAGAAGTCAAAACTACAAAATAACCATGAGTCAGTGCATCACATGGCGCACATGTTAACACTTACTGAAAATGAAAATTTAAGGACAAAGTCTCAGAAATTAGTACATGTTTTTTGTGGTGAAGGGGGTTGCGTAGCAAGAAGCAGAGATGTCCAAAACAAAGTGCCTGATCTTTGAATGTTGTGGTTAGATGAAGGGGATTGTGTTGTTGGTGCAGGAAGAAGCAGGGATGTTAGGAAAACTAGGAGCCTTGCACCTGCCTTGGTTTGTTGGAGAAGTTGGTTGCCATCAAGTCATGGTGAATTAACACTGCTGTTGATCTCAAGAAGTTGTGTAGATACATGAAGAAGATGTTGATATTATTGCACAAGAACACACTAATGTAGGGGAAGAATTAATCCATAAACTCCCTATATACTATGCATAGTCTTTCAGCTGACACAACTGCTTTGTTAAGCTATTTTGATGATTCAAACTAGAAACTAAATGATATTGATGGTAATTAAGACTTATTCCATCGGCATCCACAACACTTGATCCATTTCATTCTCCTCAGCTTGGAAAATTCATCTTCGATGAATTAGATAATGTATCTCAAAAGATCAGGTTTAGCTTGTGTGGGTGTAAATTTCTCAATCCCAAACTCGCTGCTTGAACTCATGTTGAAGAACTCTCAGTAGTTGGGTTAGTACTTATGCTGAAACTATCAACCTAGATGAATTTGACAGTAAAAGCCAAATCAAAGTAGAAAAGTCAATCTACATATAAGAAAATTAGTATGACAATGACAAAAAATTGTAACAGAACTGTTGAATAGATGTATGAAGTTAGGGTCTCACATATGCTTCCCAAATGCAATTAGTAAATCATTGCAATGAAATCATTGGGTGATCTAAGTTGTTTTCCAAAAGAAGTTTGAAGACTACCCATTCTGACATTCATCACTAAATACAATTTGATTTTGAAATAACTACCAACCAAACTTCTCCGGAGCAACCTATCGGCCTCTCAAGTCTCAACTATCTTAATTTATATCGATAAATAAGTTGTGGAAGAGAATGAAAGCTCTATGCACAACTTCCTTCTTAGGGTAATTAGAAAACTACCAAGTTAACCAACTCTAGTGCCACTGACCTAGTCAAACTGTATGACTTGTAGTGTTATAGAGTTGGGAATGCTGAATCTGTTAATGGAGTTGTTACGCATGTTCATTCTTGGAGTAAAATGCATTGATAATTTCACAGATATGTTAGCCTTTCAATGAGGAGTCATGTCAAGCTCCTCACAATTCTCTAGTGATAGACCAATTCATGGATCTTTGAATTCAGTTATACCCATCATCATACTAGTCCTTAACTCCTTCAGTTTAGAAGGACAACCTTAGATCTTTGAATGAGTATAATCTTTTTCCCATCATTGGAAATGTGAGTATTAGCCTTACTATTATATTTTACTCTCAAATCAAAGAGCCAAGGACAACCTCAAATAATATGTGCACTGAAATCACTTTTTACCATTACAAATATAAAATTTCAGAGGGATTAAACAACTCTCTGTGACACGTGCATAAGAAGCATCCACCCATGGTAGCTGATATAAACAAAGATGTGGCTTGAGACCAATCCTAATTTTGAAGAAGCTATCTGAGACAAGATATTGAGGATGCCACCTTTGCCAAATTACTATTTTGCAACTGTAATCTTGCATTTCATATACCTGTAAAAACTTGTGTTAATATTGATAGCAATTGGAGGGATCTCTTGTTTGATATTGGGGCTTATGTCATCAGTTTTCTCCATGTAGGATGAATCTGTGCTGGAAACAAATTCATATCCTTAGCTATCTAATTAGTTTTGTCTTGAGGCAGACAAAGTTTGAGTGTAGCACAATCTCAATACCATTTAGATTGTACTTAGAGGAATAGAAATGGGAGAGATAAGAGGAGTAGGAATAGAAACTGAAAGGATCAAAAGACAATGAGAGTTCCTTAAAGTTCTTATCTCTTCAAATTCATATTATATTTTCTTACTTCTGTTTTGCTTTTTCCTTTTAATCTTTCTCAAACACAACCTAGGGATCCTCCCTATTTAGATACTACGGGACCTAGCTATAGTATTTGACATGATTCACAGTCATGGTGCCTATTTGATAATCTCATGGTGAGAAAAACCAACTGATTTTATCTATTATTGGAGAACAGCAAAAACTGCATGAGACCAACTGATTTTTTTTTTATTATTTGGAAAAAAGGCAAAAATCATCATTACTTCTATTGGTGTTGAGTTCTCTTGTTCTCTCTTTCCGTGTTACTAGTTTGTTACTATCCTCCATGAAATGACTTAATAGCGTAAATACATACAATTGACTGTTTCTCATCCATTTTGCATGTGACCTTACACTGCCATTTTGAACATTTAACAATTGACAGAGACAATTCTATTTTGCAATTTCTCATTTAATGTCACAGAATTTAAGACAGTAACAAAATTTATGACCAGCAACTAGAGGTTTTCTGTATGATGGACTTACTCTTGTTATGATTTGACACCAAACTTGCCATAGCAAAGATAAATTCTCTGGTCATCTATTTACTCGAAACTTCTAGATGACTATGGTTGGAGTAATGGTTGTTTTACTCCTGCAGTTACAGTCTGTGCTGAGGCTACGAGCGCTTTATCACTTCTAAGAGAAAACAAGAGTGCTTTTGATCTAATAATTAGTGATGTCCATATGCCTGATATGGATGGATTTCGATTACTTGAATTAGTTGGTCTAGAAATGGACCTTCCTGTTATCAGTAAGTAATTTCTCTGAATTTGTCATTTCTTCAAAGCATAGTCAGGACATATTTATACCAATTTATTCATGAATACTGCAGTGATGTCTAGTGATACAAGATTTGATGTTGTGATGAAAGGAGTAAGTCATGGGGCCTGTGATTTCTTATCTAAGCCTGTCCGCATGGAAGAGCTACAGAATATATGGCAACATGTTGTTAGAAGAAAATGGTTTGAGAATAAAGAAATTGAACGTTCAGGTAGTGTGGAGGAAAGCGAACATAACAGACATATCATTGATGATTCTGAATATACTTCCACAGTGAATGATGGGCCAGATAGCTCATGGAAATATCAGAAAAAGAAAAGAGATTCTAAAGAAGATGATGATACTGAACTAGACAGTGTAGATCCAACTTCATCTAAAAAACCACGGGTAGTGTGGTCTGTTGAACTCCATCAGCAATTTGTTAATGCTGTGAACCAACTAGGAATAGACAGTATGGACTTTTCTCAACCCATGCCTTTATAAAGTTAAAAAAAAAAGCAAATCTGATAATACACAAGCTTTACTAAAAATGTTTTCGTCTGGATATTGCAGAGGCAGTGCCTAAGAGGATCCTAGAATTGATGAATGTTCCTGGTTTGACGAGAGAAAATGTTGCTAGCCATCTTCAGGTTTGACCCTAGCTACTTTTAGTAACTGCTACTAACTCAGCTCTATAATTTTGTTCCAATTAATTGCACACACTTATTCTTGTTATTGGTAATTTTCCATGGGTTAGTTGTCTATTAGATGCAATTTTATGATGATAGTCATTCTCAAATAATGGGGACTATCATGGTTTGATGGAGACAATTTGTTTTATAATATCAATGTAAATGCACTGGTTTTTTCTTTCCTCTAAATATCAGCATCAACAAATCTTATAACCAAGGTTGCTAGAATTGGGATCTTAGTACGTTGTTTTTGTTTTATAGAATTTGATCGGATATGAATGTGGGATTATAAAATCCTACAATTTATTATTCAGGAATTGTATTTGACGTTTATAATTGATAATATTTAATTTTAATATCTTACTATTTTAAATATTCCAAACTTTGTATCATTCTAATATCAAATTTTCATAATTATGATGAATATAATATTCCAAACTTTGAATATAATTCTGCAACCACAGTTGGAACAATCTAAAATTCACTGCATGAATTACTTTGAACAAGAAATGAACTAAAATATAACGTAGAACAGATCTCAACACCCTCAAGCACCAACCAATCATAATCAGAGATCTGCCTTGCAGAAGCATTGCTTTGCCTCTCTTGCATCCTTTGATCTACTCTCCCTAACAATGTTGTGTGATCTCTTGCAAATGAGTTGCCTGGATTTGTTAACACCTCATGATTTGATTCTCTGCCATATTGTTTTCCTCTGCTGCCAAGAAATCTCATTGTTATAGAGAAGCTAGTTTCTCATCGTTCATAGCATCATTTGCAACATCCTTCTTGCTTCACCAGAGTAGCCCAAAGTGTGGCTCTCAGCTATGCACCCATGTTTGCTTCTCTTGTTCCTTACTAATATATGGCCCAATTTAAGAGAAAACAAGGTGATGAGCAAAAGAGAGGTAACTGTGTAAAAAGGAAACACTAGATGGAAAAATTAGATGAGACAGGAAGATTAGAAATGATTTCACATTCTTGAAGTTGATTTCCTCTCTCCTAAAATACCATTATGCCTTTAAGTTCATCATCACTTTCATTTTTCATTTTTCACCTTTTTATCTTGTAATTGAAGTACTTTACTAATCACTTTGTTTATCTCCCAAAATGTTGTTTCTCCCAGAGTCGATACCAAATTTGTACTTTTTATTTCTTCCCATATTCTCTCCCTTAATGCAAAATTATGTAATCTTAAATGTACACTTTACTATCAGTATTTCTCCTCGTTAGGTCTCATTACTTGGATGTGGAATATATAAGGGAGAGCAATGACAAAGGGATGTACATAAATGGAAAACTTCATATTATTTTCTACAACTATGAAAATTTTAATGAAAAGAAATCTATATTAATGCTGTAGCCTATCAAGGATCCTATGGAATTGTTAACAGGAAATGTTAAAGACAAAGGAAACATCAAAATTTAAATGCAGATAAAGCTCTATGCAATGTCTAAGGTTTCAACCTGATTCAATTTCAGACACATGCTGGAACAATGCTGATTCAGAACAATGTCACTTTGTTTCAACCAGTGTTGGTCGCTCTGAGGAGTAGAGGGGGCAAATGTAGAGGAAGAAGCGTATTGGAACCTAGTTAGCTTTGTTATAATCATTGCGACATCTCATTGCTTGTTGAGGACGAAGATAGAAATGCGGAAGAGGCATACTAGAAGCCATGAACCCTAGTCTACTTCTCATAGTTTCTTCGATGTGTTTCTTGTGTCATCTTTGGCATCTCATTGCTCATCGAGGAGAAAGGCGGAGATGTGAGTGTTATTAGGGCATTGCGTACTAGTCAGCAAACAGGATATTTAAAATTCATGAACCCTAGTCTACTTCTCATAGTTTCTTCGATGTGTTTCTTGTGTCATCTTTGGCATCTCATTGCTCATCGAGGAGAAAGGCGGAGATTTGAGTGTTATTAGGGCATTGCGTACTAGTCAGCAAACAGAATAAAAAATTTCACCCATGCCCACGGAATGAAATTTGATTTCCTGGTTCTATGTTTAGGCATTAGATTAATTTGATCTATTTGTTTCATTTTGAGGGTCTTTAATATTTACTGTTATAAAACCTTTATCTTTTCAGAGTTGCTTTGAGATTTTTAAAATCATCCATTTGATACTAATTAGCGAGTTATGTCATTTAGTTTGCAGTTGTGAATTTGAGATCAAGAATGAACATTTACTTTCAAATAGCCTCTTGGGATTTACCTCAGCCTATCTGAATCAAGTGTTTCCTTTTTAAAGAATAGAATTTAAAGTTACTAATAATCAAATGTATACAAGTACCATTTCTTACTCTATAAATTTCAAATTATATAATATTCCAATATGTCTGACCTTTTATAATTTTAAATACGTGCAGAAATTCAGACTTTACCTGAAGAGATTAAGTGGAGTGGCTCAGCAACAAAATTCATTTAGTAATACTTTATGCGGAGCTTCTTCAAATGCAAAGTTGGGTCAGCTGGGAAGATTGGATTTTCAAACTATGGCAGTTTCTGGTCAAATTTCTCCACAAACCCTGGCTGCCTTACAGGATGAACTCTTAGGACGCCCATCTCGCAGCTTGACTATGCCATCAATGAATCAGCCAGTAGTTCAACAAGCTCTGGTTCAAGGGAACAGTTGTGTTAGTTTTGAACGAGGAATAACATTTGGTCAGCCTTTGTTAAAGGGTCAGGAATTATCTTCTTTTCCAGTTTGGTCCTCTAATAACCTTGGTGTTGTCGGTTCATCGAACAATCTTGGAGGTCTAGATGCTTCTCAGAACAGTAATATGCTCATGGCGATGCTGCCACTGCCACAGCCACAGCCACATTCACGAACTATCTCATCAGAATCCAATCATGCAATTAATGTGCAACCATCTTGTTTGGTTGCCCCCACAAAACCATCTGACAATTTTCAAGTTGCGGTGAATCCTATGCTTAATCACGACTCTGTTGCTGTCCCAACTCAATCTTCAGGTAGTTACCAAGCAGGGAATGCTATTGCTCCAATGACTCAAGATTCTGTTGTAGTTCCTCAGTCATCCACCAGCATGAAAATGGAGAAGAATGATGTTAAAAACTTGAGGTCTACCATTCTTCCCTCTCAGTCATATACCAGCATTTCATTAGGGAATAACCCAGGGCTTGTAAACTATGGCTCTGTGACAATCCCTTGTCAGCAAGCAAACAAATCTCAGTCTGATAAAACTTTTCTTATGAATCACAATTCCCTTGTAGTTCCATCACAGTCGTCAAGCACATTAAAGACACAAAGAGATGTCCTTGTGAACCATAACTCTACTCGGAACAAAGACAGCACCCACTTCAATTACATCCGACTACCAACAAAATCAAATGTGGTAACATCCAGCATGGCACAAATATTAGATGGAGACTTTCACAATTTAGCTACCGCAGGTTACTTGGCTCCAGAAACAAACACTTCAGATATTTTATTGAGCACAGGTAGCAACACTAGTTGGCAGTTGGCAAGTTCAAAGGGTATAATTGGTCAGTCTAATGTGCATGACTTTTGCAATGTTCAAGCCACAGATACAATGTCAGTGATATTGTCAGATAAAGGGGAAGGGAAAAATCTTGGTTTTGTTGGTAAAGGTACTTGCCTGCCAAGCCGTTTTGCTGTGGATGACATTGAATCACCTACTAATGAATTGACTAATGGTATCACGTACACTGGAGATGATGCCTATTTTCTAAATCAAGATGTTTATGGGGCACTTCAAAGTGGACCGTGTGCCACTACAAGTTACAAGTGAATTTCATGTATGTTTCTGTAAGTACTTGATTCCCTCCTGCCCATTACATTATGATAATTGCTGAGTATATATTTATAGGTCATAATTTTGGTTGTCTTGGCTTAGTTGATAGATCCATTTGGTTTGCTAGTAAGGATTATATTTTTCAATTGTGATATAAGCATTTCCTTGGTTAATACAATACCTTTTTAAAATTTCTTTTCTAGTAATTACTAAGTCCGAGTGAGGGAGTTGCTCCTTGAAGTGTCTGGTGTGCTTTTAGAAATGTATTTCTATCCCTTAAATTTTCAAATTAAAGAATCTCTGTAGACTTTGAACTAGTTATCTTTTGTTAATATTCAAAAACTAGTCATGTTCTTTAATTTGGAAATTTATAGGAGTAGCACAGCAGACAATTCAAGAGGAGCCTCCATCAACTCAGATTCATTCACGCTTCACTACAGCATGTGATATACAATCAATATAGTTTTATTTTGTGGGATCTTTAACTAACTGATACTGGGTACTGCAGGTAGAGACTTGGCCGGATGATTTATCAAGCATGTCATCGGTGGTTGCTCCGTTGGTTGCTAGTCTGCTTCGCGTGGATAGTAAATTTTCGTGGGATTCGTTTTTTAGTCTCTCGATATTGTTAGTCACCACGTTGGGTGCTCATGAAACAAGCCTCAATTCTGGTTGTAGTTATTTTTTCAGCAAAAAAGATGCGATGGAACTGCCTGCGACATGGAATCTGTTCGGCAAGTCATATAATTATTGGTCGAGTGGAAGGAAGTTTGCTGTAAATCATGTACTTTTGTTGCCATGTGTCATCGTCAAAAACGAGTTTAATTAAAGACGATAGTGATGCTTGTAAATTTTGTGTTTACTAACTATATTATATAATCTGAGTGAACGCTGTCATTACCTTTTCTCTTACACATTTTGTGGGGTCACTTCGAAACTAGAGAGGAGTGGGATGAATAATTTTTCGTGCTTCGATGATGATAATTTACAGTAGAATAGATTTCAAGCAAGCTCTTAATGTTAACATACGGATTGATTTGGTATTCACCTCAAGAAGAGGTGATTAATTTAAGGATCCACATAGTGCGTACTCTCCATTATGAACACAAACTCCTTCTCAGAACAACCAGAGGTGGAGAAATCTCATACAAGACTCTCATAAGCATACAATTCAAAAAAGAAGTAATTACATGATAATACAAATGAAAACATTCTTGATTGATCTCTTGTAGTTTGTAGATGCCTCTTGACTTTTGGAAGTGCAGCAACACTTGTCTCCAAGATGTTTTAAGAACTGGCGGAAGAATCGTGAGCTCGGTGGAGAAGATCCCTTGTATGCACTACTTTCATTTGAACTCGTTGTCGTCTTTATATTTCGTGATCTAGGGCTCCCAATCAATTGGACCTCCTCTCAATCGATTGCCACGTCAGATCCCAATGATCCTAGTCGTCCAAACCTACATCCTATGCAACGGTCATATCCCAATAGATTGACCAATGATTGAGTGTAGTTGGATCAATTAGCTGATCGATCTAGAGGCTTTCTGTGCTTTTATAGAAAGTCCCGAATTCGATTGACCAATCGATTCCGGCTTTTCCTCACGTTACTGCGAGAAATCGAACCCTAATCGATCGACTGATCGATTCGAGCAGCCCAATTGATCGACTGATCGATTGGGGAGCACATTGCTCTCCTGCGCAAATGACCTCCAATTGATTGGCTGATCGATTGACATGACCCCAATCGATCGGCTGATCGATTGAGCTCTGGTTCAATTGATCAATTGATCGATTGACCAACCCTCACTTGACTAACTCAAGTCTAGGGTTCTCATATCCAATATCCAGTCAACTGTGACCTGTTGGGACTCGCCTGTGCCTAGCATCTATCAACCTTGACCTATTGGAACTTCGTTACCAAGTGTCCGGTCAATTCTTTGACCCACTTGGACTTTTCTTATCGTGCCAAGTGTCTAGTCAACCTTTTGACCAACTTGGACTTTTCTCCTCTTGCCAAGTGTCCGGTCAACCTTGGCCCACTTGGACTTACCATCTCGTGCTAAGTGTCCGGTCTTCCATGACCCACTTGGACTTTTCTCCTCGTGTCAAGTGTCTGATCAACCTTGACCCACTTGGACTTATCGTCTCGTGCTAAGTGTCCGGTCTTCTTGACCTACTTAGACTTCCAAACACTAGGGGGTGTTTGGTTGATGGGTTTGGAAATGAGGGAATGGAATGATGGTAAAAGATAGTGTTTGGATTGAGGGTTTGAGAATGACATTTTGGGAATGATTACTAGATTTATGGGAATCAACCAAACTCATATAACTTGATGGGTTTCATTTCCATTCCTATTCTCATTCCACCCTACTATCAAATCCATATCCATAGTCATTCCCATCATTTAACCAAACACCCCCTAGGTGTCCGGTCACCCTGGATCCATCTGAATTTCCACGTGCCTGACTTCACTCACTAGGACTTCCTTACCGCCTAGCTTCACTCACTTGGGCTTTCACCTGACTTCACTCACCAAGATTTCCACCTGCCTAGTTTCACTCACTAGGACTTTCACTTGGCTTCACTTACCAGGATTTCCCATCTGGTTAGCTTTACTCACTAGGTCTTTCACCTGACTTCACTCACTAGGATTTCCTATCTACCTAGCTTTACTCATTAGGTCTTTTACCTGACTCCACTCACCAAGATTTCCCTTCTATCTGTCTTCACTCACAGGACTTTCCCACCAAGTGTCCGGTTAACATTGACCCACTTGGATTTTCATCTTCTGTCAACTTTCCCGTTGGACTTCCCAATCAAGTATCCGATCAATCTTGACCTACTTGACCTTTTTTCACATTAAACTGGTAAATCTTAATCAATCTCTCCAAACGAACGATTGTAATCTTCATACATTGTCAACACAATCTTCATATATTGTCAAACATTGAAACTCACACATTACGATTCAAACTTGAGGCAAATTAAATTTAGTCAATTTGATCAATCTCGACGTAAGAAAATTGCTCCAATGCATATTATTATTATTATTTTACATAATCGAGCAAATAATATATTATTATTCTTATGAGAATTTCGTTTTGATTCATGTTCTTAAGAACCCCAAACGAAAACGAAATGGTTGTTACATTGCCCTCGAGTCAATCGGGCTTTAATTGGGCTTCAATGTAGATTGACAAATTTAGCCTATTATTTTATTCTGGTCCCGATTCCGCACGGCATCTTATCTACCCTTTCCCACTTATCGTCGCTCTCCTGCAAGCCCATAGCAAAACCCTTGGAGGTTCCGCTTCCCAGCTCCTCGAAGCCCCCTCTCTTTTCGAGGTTGCGAGTCCGTTGAGGTTTCGTCTCACTAGTTTCTTCGGCGATTTAATCTCCAGTGGTAATCCCAATCTTCCTTCCTTTCTCGCTCAGTCTTCGCAATTATGATCCAGATATGCAGATTTTAGGGGAAAAATAGGATTCTGATTTACTTTCTTTGTTGTCTTCAGATAACTCAATATTTAGTTTTGGTAGATTTTTTTATCCTTTCGTTGTGTCATGTCCATAGCTGAAATCTTTAGGTTGATAGGTTATGGCAGCACAAATTGCTCGCGAATGGAGTGGAATCCAGCAGTTCCCTGTTGCAACGCAGAACAAATTGCACGAATTGTTAGGAAAACTAAAGCTAGAGGTTCTTCTTTCTTAAAATAACTCTTTTATAGATCCTTTATTTTATTTTTTTTTTGGGTTAATTTTCTATGCTTGTTTTCTCTAGAATGTAAGCACCTTGACAATTCTGTTGATGGGAAAGGGCGGAGTTGGGAAGTCATCCACTGTGAATTCAATCTTAGGGGAGAGGGTGGCGACTGTTAATGCTTTTCAGGTTTGTCGTCTTTGCTTGAATGCAGGTTTAATGTTAGTTGTCTGGATGCTGTCAATTGATTTATGCTTTTGCAGTCTGAAGGTTTGAGACCTATGATGTGCTCTCGTACTAGGGCAGGTTTTACCTTGAATATCATAGACACTCCAGGGCTTGTTGAAGGTGGATATGTAAACGAGCAAGCTATTGAAATCATAAAAAGGTGTGTATATGACCATGGGTATCATCCAGAAAGGCTGAAAGTATGTTTTGGAGGTTGAATATGCATGTGCCGCAACGTGCCTTTGATTTGAAGAATAAAATCTCAATATCATGATTATTTTTCTATATGATAATATCAACGATCTGCCCTTCCTGTTCTCTTCCAGTAATCAAATTTTATGTTCATGAGCTATCTTTAACCAATATAGCATTAGGACTGTGCCATATACTTGCATTGCTAGGAGGAAAATGTGGTGATTGGTACTCTGTTGTGCTATTATTTTTCTTCTTTTCTAAGCAGATGATCAATACCCTGAAAAGAAAATGTGAGTGTTATGTATTCAACTAACTGCATAACACATGCATATGTGATATTCAGTGGCATATGTTGTCAATTTTTAAAAAAATTGTAAAATTATTTATATTAATAAGAGTCTAATATATACAACACAAATATATTTATCAACCTACCCGATCCAAAATTTTGAATAAAAATATATCTGCTATGCAATATAATACAAATAATAATCAACAATGTAGAATAGATCTATAGCACGCCATCATTTGACACGTGCAAAATAAATGGTGAATTTAATGTTTATGAGTTATCACACGAAAAAGGAGAAAAAGAAAGGCATCACAAAAGTTCTCATTGTTTTTGAATGGTTTGAAGAGATCAAGATTTTTATTTCATTTTGTTTGAGTCAAACTTATTTGAATGAACCATTGTTTCTACTTTTGGGTCTTCTTATATGCTGACCACATATGTTGATAATTGCATATGAAGCCATATGGATCTGCTCCTGATTATTACCAATGCAAACTGCATTGGGGCCCACATATGTACACTATATGTGATGGGTCCCATGCCATATGTGCATATGCATCTGTGTAGACCGCTTTTCATTTTGAAATGTTTGATGGTACTCTTAGGTCAAAATTTCTTCTTTTTGTATTAAGATTTGTTCTTCTATTTTGGTTGCTTGCATGCTCATCACTTGTTTTGCCACTTTTAATTGTCTCTGATAAAAATTTCAGGTTTCTCTTGAACAAAATTATTGATGTTCTTCTATATGTGGATCGGTTGGATGCATATAGAGTGGATAGTTTGGATAAGCAAATTATCAAAGCTATCACTGACACATTTGGGAAGAGAATATGGCAAAGGTCTTTGGTTGTTTTAACTCATGCACAACTATCTCCACCTGATGGCTTGAACTATGATGAATTCTTCAATAAAAGATCAGAAACACTTTTGAAATGCATTCGCTCGGGTGCTCGAATTAATAAACAAGAGTTTGAGGTATAAATATCTTATTTCTTAATGTCTTAAAAGCTTTTCTTTTTCCCTTGATAATTACTACTGTGTGTTATGCTATGCTGACAAATTTACCTAATTTATCATTCAATGACATATTAATTAACTCCTAAATGGTTTACGTATTACATAGTATTGTTTTTTCCTCTCTGAGTAGAAATATTCATAAGAAAGTAATCTGAGAATCTTCTGCAGAAAACATAATGTTTGATTTGAACGGTTCCTCCAATCTTTGTCTGCATATCAGTCAGTTACAAACCTGAATTTTGTTTGCTTGGAACATTATTTAGTAGCACAACAACAATTCTATTTTACCTAATTTTTTTATATTTAAAATTTGATTTTGTATATTCAATTTGAGTATTGTTACTTGAAACAGTTTGTGTATTTCTTATTATATCCAACAAGATTAAGATGCCTTTAATGGCACTAACATCTTGGGCTCTTCAAGTTATTGTCCAAAATTGGCAATTGCCTTGCCTAGTAGTGCTGCTACTCGATTTCCACAGGTATAATTGTTGTAGTTACTAGTGATTTTGAACTTTGCCGGCCAGTTCCCAAGCTTAGTGATGTGCTTCCATACCTTTCTTTGATTTTATATAAATTTTTCTTTCTTGACAGCCCAAGGATTTTTGAACGGCATCTGATATCCTTGGAATTGTCTGGGTTTTGTTCTGGTTGTATTTAATTGGACTAAGCTCATTCTATGATATCACCTACTCCAAGTAGGTGTAAAATGTTTTGGACTTCAGATAGTGTTAATATTTTGAAATCCTTCTGGTGTTCTTTCATCTTCGCACCATTTTCTAATTTTTGTGTTATGCTATCTGTGAAGGATGACATTCTTTGATATTTTTCTCTTCCTAGGATTTTCCCATTCATGTTGCCCTGGTTGAAAACAGTGGGAGATGCAATACCAATGCTGACGGGGAAAAGGTTTGTTCATCTTCATTCCGATTGCCACTCTCATCTTTTGCCGCTTGAAGCCAATACCACCCCTCGGGATAATAACTAAGTTGACAATTTTGAATGTAGATTCTGCCTGGTGGTACTGCTTGGATTCCGCAATTAGTTGAAGTAATCACCACAGTTATCGCCAATGGGAGCAAGCCTATCATGGTCGACCAGAAGCTGATTGAGGGCCCCAACCCAAATGAGAGGGGAAAGTTCTTCATACCTCTTATATTAGCATTTCAGGTCATCTCTGTAGTTTAACCTAATGCAGAAAGATGGAATTTAACCCTAAAAATTCAAGCTCATCTATTTGTTATCCACGTTTCAGTATTTCTTCATTATCAAAGGTATTCAGCGGGCTATCAAGAGAGACATTGAAACGGAAAGTAGGCCGGCTTGGGAGCTTCGTGACATGGGTTTGGCAGAAGGCAGATTCTAACTTGATCAGGGAGGCTCATCGTCATTGTGGATGTTACGGTAGCTTGGCCTCTTGTTCCTTCATTTCCTTTTGTCTGCTTAATTGAAACTGCTAATTCAGCCGGAATATTGGATTCATTTACTACCTGAGGATATGCTCTTGTATGCACCTTCAAATTTTCCCGTATTGTTAATCAACTTTTCCATGCTTAGTCTAAGCTGAGCAATCATAATGATGTGCTGTTTGGTATTATTACCTTTAATGAATCTTCTCACATACTACTTAGTGTAAAGTAGCAGCCATATCAAATTGCCACTGCAAGAAATGACATGCCAATGAAATTTGATGCATTGGGAAAAATCTTGCAATTCATTGTTTGACACAAGAAATCATAATCCTCATAAATCAAAATGGATTCGGGTTACCAGAAATTAAACTGAAGCCTGTTCCTTTAGTGTTCTTACACATTGCTATCCACATGGATACTCAGTTTGTTATTCTGGACGCTGCCTTCTTCCTTCCTTGGGTGGAAGCTGTAGACACAAAAGGCAACGCAGGAGTCCTCGTGAGGGTTGAGCCCAGGCACATAGCACCAACCCAGCTTAGGATTTGATTGGCATTTTAATACATGGTGTGCAATAAAAAGTTGGAAGATGAGGAGTCTTTGCTTGCAGAGGACGTTGGTGGAAGATCGTATAGCATTATGAATCAATACAGGGGAACGCGAACGAAGTCAATCCTCTATCACTATGCGTTACCTTTATATTGACTTAAATGCATCATTCGACTTTTGAATATCACTTTGAATTTATAAGTCGATGACCCGTGCGTTGTTACGTGTTAAATATAAAAAATACATGAGCCGGTTATTTTTCTTTAATTTCTATTATTTTTCAGCTTACAAAATTGTGATATTTTAAAATATCCCGAGCACCCAAACTGTACCTGAACCCGAACCCCCAACTTTCCGCCTACTTGCACACCAACCGTTCGATGGCCCCTCGGGCTACGGAGCGAGAAGGTAAAGTAGTTTGTACGGATCGGTAGTTGTACACGTGGCCGCATCGGGCCTCGCACGGAGGCAAAGCGCTCTCAGCTTACGTCATTCTCAAACGACCCCTATATCCCTTCGACTTTCGAGTCTCCACTCCCACTACAGCCAGTGCGCTCTCCCTGTTCCTTTATCTCTTCCATGTCAAGTTCCAACAACGCTTCCGCCGCTACCGGCAGGAAGCGGCCGCTCGCGGCGGAGGCTTCCTTCGCCTCCACGAAGTCGCGATCCAAGCTTCCTCGCCGCAGTCGCGTCGCATTCCTTCCGGTCGTCCACCGCGTCTCCGACAATGGCTCTGTCGATCCGGCAGCGGCGGAGGGGGAGGCAGATTCCTCCTCCACTGGATTCTCGAGTGGGTTATCTCACGAATCCAGAGTGATCGGGAGCTCCGGCAGTGGCGCTGCTCCGAACGAGTTCCACCGGATTACTCGATCTTACACTAGGAGAATTAGAGAGGGTGAGAACGGACGAGATCCGAAGCGATCGAAGTTCCAGGTGAATGAGTCCGATCTCGTGGCTGATGTATCTGACGTCGTTGAGGAGTTTAATGGCGGTGATGAGATTTCCGAGGCGCCGAAAATGTTGGAGAAAGAGCCCGAGGTCTCCTTCTCCTCATGCCTCGATTCCTTCGCCGATGCCAACGGAGGTGGTAAATCGACAATGGAGGAACCTGCCGGAAGGTCCCAGATCTCTCAGAACTCGGTGGCGCCAATCAGGGAGCCACCCGGAGATCGCGACCTCGACTCAGATCTCGCTTGCTCCGAGCGGATCTCACACGAGAGCGAGGAAGAGGAAAGGTCAGAGTACTCAACGTGCAACGAGATGACACTCTCCCAGATGGAGGATGTGCTCTTCGGCCGCTACAGTTCGGGCGATGTGTTCACCGATTTCAATTACTCCTCCTCTGTTATCGCAGCCTCTTCATCCTCTTCCGATGGATTCTCCAAGAAATCTCATGAAAGCGCCGCTCCCACGGCCACTTTATCCCTCCTCCATCAGCTCTCGAGGCAGTTCTGTTCTGCGAGCTACCACGTAGCCCCTGCAACTGAACGCGAGTCTTTTCAAGAGTTCACGGTTATAGTGCGGTCCTAATTTTCCTCCAATTTAATAGTTAAGATGAAAAGCTAAATCCCCGGATTTGGTGCAGCTGATGAAGTTCGAAGAGCAGGAGGACGAGGAGAGCTATCAAAAGCTTCGGAGTAGGGAGAGAGGATGTCTCACAATGTACGACTTCGCCAAGGAATACAGAAGGACGACAGAGCAGGGCCGCCTGATCCTAGACCAACGGATCGTGATGGTTAACTGGATGGTGGAGGTGAGCGATTCCTCGATCTTTTCAATTATTTAATCTGTATTGTAGGATGCTCCTCGTAACTTCATTTGTCCTTTTTTAGTTCGACTCTGTTCTGCCGTTCGCTCAAGGGCGAAACACACTACGCTCGTTAAGTTTCAGTGACTAACAGTCTAACATAGTCCACAGAGTAGAGGGAACACAAAAAAAAACCACAATCAGTTAAATTCTGCTTGATTTAACATCCTGAGGTGAAAATACCCGAGCCACCGAAAGCGAGAGGCATACAAATATTGTTCTTGGTAGCCAAGACAACGATAAGGCATCACTGAGCTAATCTGATGCTGATAGGAGAACAATCCGCGGATCATTTCCAGCTTCTCAATCACCTGAGCCGAAATGTAATGAATCTGAATGGGGTGTCAAATCATCCAACATTCAAACCACAGTCAACCGCCCACTTAATCAACTAAAAATCTTTTGCCATGGGTCAAGACATTTTGCGATAGCTACTCATCTAACCAACTAAAACTACAAAATTAATATGGATTATTGAACTTCTATCCCTTACGAACTTAATATACACAGAATTGAGTAAATTTATCTTTTCTTTTTTCCTTTCTGGAGCAGCATTCTAATGCTATGGATCTGAAGCATGAGACCCTGTTCTTGGGCGTTAGCCTGATGGACCGCTTCCTGAGCAGGGGTTACTTCAAGAGCATAAGAAACCTTCAATTGTCGGGGATAGCTAGTATCACCCTAGCCACGCGCATTGAAGAGAACCAACCATACAACAGGTGACTAGTAATTGTTTTCTCCTCTTTTATATTTTACCCATTTGAATCTCTTAAGCAGGTGCAATGTTTTATGATTACAAGTAAATTTCCGACTAGATATTTGTTCACAACTACACCTAAAAAATTTAAATTAGACCAGAAAGGAAATTTGTAGACATACCATCATGTTGATAGATCAATTCATTGTTAATTTATAATTGAATTACCAGACCGAGAGTAAGTATGTTTGGAGTATCTTGCTATATACTTTGGTTCTTCTGTCGGGCCGTGGGAGTAACAGTGTTCTTATTACAAAACTTAAGCAATCTGAGTATTATTATTCTTTTCAGCATACGGCAGGTATCATTCAAGGTAGGGACCAACTATTACAGCAGAAGTGAAGTCGTAGCGATGGAATGGCTTGTCCAAGAAGTTCTACGATTCAAATGCTTTGTTCCTACGACCCACAATTTCCTCTGGTAACAATTCCATAGAGCCATTACCTCTGTGATCTGACCATAAAGCTATAACATATTGGAAGATGAGTAGAACTTAAAGGTGTTTTAATGTTGTTTTAGGTTTTATCTCAAGGCAGCAAGAGCAGATGCAAATGTACAGAAGCTGTCAAAGTACTTGGCGGTTCTCTCTCTTCTAGATCATGAGAGGCTGTCCTTTTGGCCATCTAGCATAGCAGCCGGCTTGGTCATCCTTGCTTGCCTGGCTACAAACCAGGACGATGCTTGCCAAATGGTCATGGAGGTAAGTTTCGACATCTCAATCTGGACAACGAACAAGGTGCAGTTAAATTCATCCTTCAGTCAAATACCGGTTAAATTCCGTACCATGCTTCATTAAAGCCGTTTTTTTTAGTACATTAAACTACAACCAAACTACGGAGAGTGAGATGGTTTCTCATTTTAATTGTGTTTCAAATTAGATTTCCAAATGATTAGGAAACTTCAGGAAGACATTAAAAAACTGACAACTGTGCTAAATCTGCAGACTCACGTTAGAACAAAGAACGACGATCTACCAGAGTGCATGCAGGTTCTCTCTGAATCTGATACAATATGTTAATAATGTGGTTAGCTTGCTTATCTTTCATCATTTATCTGACTTGAACATTTATTAACTTAATCGAATACATTTTTTTCCAGAGCCTCCAGTGGTTAGTCAAGTACGCATGCTAGAATTGAGGTATTTCTAATAATAATGAATTTAGAATGATCTCAATTGAGCTCATCAAATTCCAGACATACTAGAACATAGTACCTTTCTGCTCATCTTGACACTCAGAATATAGATGGGTGCTGGGTTCTCACTACCCATTAGTTGCTGAATTTACTTCGTTTAGGAGTCGTGTTGTTGTATTAGATAGAGCAAGTAGCGCAATTTCTGGTTGCTTCAGCGGTGTTATGCTTTCCTATTGTTCAAACTCCCTTTCATCCATTTGCATATAGTGTGTTTTAAATGAATACAAGTGGACTCGTCTAGAGGAATTAACATTTCGTAGTTATTAATTCTGGGTATCCTTGTACGATTAATTTCATCTGATACGCCTTATAATGTTCTTACTCTGATAGTTTCCCAAATTAATTTGTTTTCACTTGAGAAGCTACGCAAACCAGAGAGTTATCCTCAATGAATTCTCATATAGAGTGACGGCCTGAATCTTCCTTATCGATTATGATTGAATACAACGGTTTATTGAAGTAAGCTTATTCCAAAATTAAGCATTCCTCTCATTATTATTCTTTTAGAAAAAAAATATATGCAATTGAGTCAGGCCATATATTACTATTTCATCTAAAATCATTTCATTATAAAAATTATTCCTCGTACATAAACATTGCTATGCATCAACTATATGAAAATTCAAATGAAGCATCAGCTGTATCAAAACCTTTTAGAAAAGGAGCTAACGGATACTATTTTATTTTATTCCTAATTTATTGTATTCCATATTTCCATTCAATGAAGAACATTTGTTTCATTCCCGGAATCAAATGCTCCTTAAATTTTAAATTTCATGCGAGTTTCCAATTTCAATACGCACAGTAAACTGAGTCTTCTCCAAGAACATTCATTGATATTGTCGTTTAGTTCCTTGTCTTCCATGTCTCCAACCAGCTGTATGTCCCTATCAAACTTACATGCAAAATCAATGCCAAATTCGCAGCAGACAACCTGTTTCTTGCACAACTATAGAATAAGCCCATTAATCAGGATGGGATATCTGATACTAGCTTAACAAAATATAGAATATGGACATTACTCTCTTGGTGCAATCGCAAGGTGCTAAAACAGTTTTTATTCACGATTTGAAATTAAAATAAACTTATATTTTCCTCGATTAGAATAAAAAATTTAGAACGTGGTGAGCTTTCTAGATTTATCTAGTGGCTGGTCTGTCATATCAGGTCATCCACCTTAAGATTAATTAGACCGTGGATTTTGTTATGTCACATATCCCACGAGCATCTAGTATAATTTTTTAATTTCTTTTTTTGAGCTAGGGTTTAGTATAATATTTAAGCTAAAGAAATTTAAAAAAAAATTACATTAGGTGCAACAATGTTAGCATACACATTTTATGGTGCACACTTTGTGAACACAAAGTATATTTTTTTCTTTATTTTTTAGAGCTTAGGTTTAGATTTTATGATTTATGATTTATGTTATAATATTTAAAGCTAAATAAATTACAAAAATAAAGAAGAAAACTACACATGATGCATACAAGGTGTGTACTTAGATGTGTAGGCTAACAAAGGATTGTTACCCTACTTACCTTATGTAGATGGTTGTTACTTTACTTATCTTATGGTGCTCGCCTTGTGAACACCATGCATTAATTTTTTTTTTACATTTTTTTAAAAAAATTTTATTTAGCTTAAATACTATATCCTAAACTTTAAATTCTAAATCCTAAGCTCAAAAAAAAAAAAAAATGCATGGTGTATACAAGGTGTGTACCATAATGTATGTAGGGTAACAAAATCTTAAATATATATGATTTGCTGGGCGCCCCCATAAACTAAGGCACCCAATATATATATATATATATATATATATTTATTGTTTGACTATGTGCGATTTTCACTGTATTAGTGTCCCGTCAAATTTTTTTCTATTGTAGCAGTGTCCTGTCAGAATTAAAAAACCCTAAACCTTCTTTTCCCTTTTCCTCTTAAAAACCCAAACATTTCGAACCCTCCTTCGAACTCCCTTGTTGCTCTCGATGCTGCCTCGTAGAGCCATCACCGATCACCGTCTTCCTCGATCAACTTCCTCGGTGCTGCATCGCCTCACTGAACCTGCCTACTACCATTCATCTGCAGTGTGTTTCCCCATGTATGTGTCCTAAATATCTTCCCCCTCCATCCAAATGCTACAGTTTTGTAGAAGATACAATGTTGTAGTAGCTATTGAACTGTAGCTGCTACAACATTCTTGTTTGTGGTCCTACTACGTTGTATAATGTTCTTGTTTATGGTCCTACTATGTTGTATAACTTTCTTGTTTGTGATCCTATCATGTTGTAGCTGTTGGATCAGGTGGACTGGCTAGAGGGGGTGAATAGCCCTGCAATCACAAATTAACACTTCTATTACTACTTACTTAGCAAGAACACACTTTAACTAATCAAAATAAATAACATAAATAAAGTAACAAGGGACTCCGGGTTTACTTGGTTTACAACCTGGGAGGTTGCTAATCCAAGATAATGAAAACTCAGCTAAGATCTCCTTTATGAAGGTGGAGTAACATCTTAAAAACTTTGAAAGCACAAAACAAAATACAGAAAATGAATATTGAGTTTAGAATAGGTGTGTTTCGAACTCCAAGATCTAGGACATTATTTATAGTGCACTGGTCGAAATGAGCATTTTGCCGATGTGTCAACTCGGGGTGTCTTGGTTGACTAGGGGCGCCTCCAAATGATGAAATTTGCCAATGTTCAGCTGATATGGATGAATGGAGGCACCTCGATTCATTGGAGGTGGCCCGACTATTGTTGAGCTAGATTCCAACGTTTATTAGCTCCACAACAATTTTGGTTCATCGGAGGTGCCTCTAACTAATTTGAGGCGCCTCAACTACTGTTCATCCGAGACACCTCCAATCAACTAAGGTACCTCAGGTCTTCAAATCACTAGGGCACCTCCAGTCAATCAGAGGTGCCTTGGATGGTCAACTTCTGAGTTGACCACACTCTACGCTCACCTAAGTGATGCTCCAGTCGTCTCGAGTTGAGCTCATCTGAATCCAACTCTAGCCTTTTGCTCGAGCATGCTTCTTCCTGGATTCTCATCGGCATGCATAGTCTTTCTTTGAATTTACATATTTGGTCCTAGTTTTGCATAAATTTCTAGACAACATTTTAATATAGTTGTATAGTTGGTCTGGAGGAAGCTGATTTACCTCATTTATCATATCAGATTTGTAGGTGGATGCTCCCTCTCCATCGATGCTCTCTCCCAAGTACTTTTTATTGGTGTAGTTGACACCAATGATTAAATCTAAGTTTTGATGAATGATAAATGGATTAAAGTTATATGTGGTGCGATCTAACCCTTCTACCAAGTGTACAGGACTTGACAGTCTGAAGGACCTAACACCAGGCTAAAATCTAGCTAGGTCTGGAGTACCTGATAGCTAGTGTAGAAGTCCAGATAGGTCAAGGAGTGATCCGATATCTGGCAAGAAGTCTAGCTGGGTCTGCGGGACCTGACAGCTAGTTGAAGTCCAGTTGGGTCTGCGGACCTGACAACTAGCAGGAAGACCTGATGGGCGAAAGACAAGTCAAGCGATTCTGCATGGTAAGTAAGGTAAGTCACTGGACGAGAGTGTTCCAGTGAGGACAAGTCCCAGTGGGACTATAGGCGCTGGTCCAATTTAGATCCATTTTAAAAATCTAGGTTGAGACCAAGACTAGATCCTGGTCTTTGTAAGACATGATCTAACTCATAAATATATATCAATTATTTATGAATATATTTTTCTAACTCTGTGTGTTAGAGACAAAAATAGATATTTAAATTCTGCACGCATGACAACTGACAGAGCTTGATTCCGAGTTCGAAGTCAAAAGATATGACCTCTGAAAGATTGCTATGTCAAACCAGTAGATTGGAGGCATCTCAGATGGATTGAAGGCGCTTCGGATAGGTTGGAGGTGCCTTGGATGGGTTGGAGGCTCCTCAGATAGATGGGAGGCACTTTAGAGAGTGCCAAAGGCGCCTCAGAGTGCTTTGGAGGTGCCTTGGAGTACTTGAAATGTGCCCTCGAGTGGATAGAAGCCATAGTTTGCACATCTTATCACTACCAAAGTTGAAGGGATCGGTTTTGGGAATGGAGGCGCCTTCAAGGGCTTTGGAGGCACCCTCAACACTCTTTCAAAGGGTATTCGAGCAGTACAATGAATACACTTCAACTACAAGCTTCAATGACTCTTCTGCTGCTTCGACTACGTTTTGCCACTGCAATATTGCTCTGAGAACATTCGATTGCTGCCGGTAGACGAACACCAGCACACGAGCCCGTTCAGACTCTACAACTTCAAGTGTTGGTAACGATTTAGAATTGTTATACTTCTTTCTTGTTTGCAAAAGGAAAGTGTAGGCTATTACACTTTCCAAATTTTTGTACTTGTATTCGATTCCCTCTTTCGATGGTTCCGGAAGAGGTTGTCAGTGGATTGCCCATCGATACGGTCCAAGAGATCTTGGATCTTGGAGTAAGAGTCATCGAAGGCTCCGAACCAGTAACTCCTCGAGTTCGTATTCATGTTTTTGTTTATGTGTTGTGTTATTTCGCTGCATACTCCTTTCCAAAATTGAAAAAGATAGATTTTTAAAATCACGTGATTCACCCGCTCTCTCATGTGCGTAACGATCCTATAAGTGGTATCAGAGGCCTGTTAGCTCTGAATTGGTGCAACCACCAATCAAGTAGGGAGTTTAATTTATGTTGTTTTTCTTCCACTTTATTTTTTCAATTTTAAGTTTTTTGAATCAATTTGAACCGGTATAATTACCTCTTCAAATAATTTTCCCATTGCAATTTCTTTGAATTGCTCGAATTGGTGCAACATCAATCAAGTTTTCTTATCTTTCTTCTCCCACGCTACTTACCCTAAGTGTAAAATACCGAACCAAATAATAATTAAATAATAAGGTTATTTGGGAAATAATCTAATTAGATTTTTCAAAAATTTTTAGAAATTTTATGAAAATTTTTTGGAGCTTGTATGACGTATTTTAAGGGGATCAATTATTGGACTGTAGAAAGCCTATTTAGATACCCAATTTAAGTAGGAGTTAATTGAAATTATTAATATAAAGTTTAATTAATTAAAACTAAGTTAGGTTATTAAAAACCTAAGTTAACTTATTCTCGATCGCTCCTTTTTGTTGGTGCAATATTCTCTAGGTCAAGGTTGACCTGGTTGACTGAGCTTGAATCGGGTCAAGCTTGAGTCTTGATGTTTGAGTTTCGATGTTTGACAAGACATGAAGATTGCAGGTGCAATTGTTCATGTGGTGAGATTGTGAAGGAGAGTCAAGTAGGTCAAGGTTGACTGAATACTTGATTGGAAAATCCTGGTGAGTGAAGCCAGATGAAAGTCCTAACTGGGAAGTTAGGCAATGGGAAGTCCTGGTGAGTGAAGCCAGACAGTTGAAAGACCTAGTGAGTGAAGCTAGGCAGAAAGGAAGTCCTGGTGAGTGAAGCCAGTCAGTTGAAAGACCTAGTGAGTGAAGCTAGGCAGAAAGAAAGTCCTGGAGATTGTCAAGTCTAAAATTTTGAACAGAAACAATTGAAATTCAATCAATTAACAATCTTAAACTCGCGACTAAATCAAATATCAATCGATATTCAAATTATTTTTGTTCGATTGAGATTGTTTTTTTTTCGATTAATTTTTTCGATTGAGGTTCTTTTTCTTAATCGATCAATTAAGCTTTTAATCCAAAATAAGTTTTTTTTTCCATAAACAGGTTGAAAGACCTAGTAGTGAAGCTAGGCAGATGGAAATCCTGGTGAGTGAAGCCAGGTAGTTGGAAATCCTGGTGAGTGAAGCCAGGTGAAAGACCTAGTGAGTGAAGCTAGGCAGATGGAAATCCTAGTGAGTGAAGCTAGGTGAAAGTCCTGGTGAGTGAAGCCAGACACAGGAAATCCAGATGGATTAAGTTTGATCAGACATCTGGTGTTGGGAAGTCCAAGTAGGTCAAAGGGATTGACCGAATACTTGGCACGGGAAATCCAGGTGGATCAAGGTTGATCGGACACCTGGTGGAGATGAGTCCAAGTGGGTCAAGGATGACCGGACACTTGGCACGGGGAGAAAAGTCCAAGTGGGTCAAAGGGATTGACCGGACACTTGGTAAGAGAGTCTTAGCAGGTCAAGGGTGACTGAATGTTAGGCATGATGGACCAACAAGTCATGGATGCCCGAATGTTGGTCTAGGGGGTTTTGGACTTGATTTTAGGCAAAATCATGAGCTGGATCGATCAGCCGATCGATTGGGCGAGTCCCCACGACAAGGCTCCTCCCAATAGATTAGTGGATCGATTGGGGAGAAGTGTCGCGTGAACAGAAAGCCTCCCAATCGATCAGCCGATCGATTGGGAGCCTCCAATCGATCGGGTGATCGATTGGGAGCCTCCAATCGATCGGGCGATCGATTGGGAGGTGCGATTTCTCACGATAAGCCCTGATCGATCGACTGATCGATCCAGGCAATTCCCGAGAGCACAGAGGCGCTCTGGCTCGATCGGCCGATCGATCCAAAGCCTCCCCGATCGATTGGGAGCAATCCAATCGATCGGGATCCGACCGTTGGCGCTGGATAAAGCCGTTGGCGTGCGATTCCTTCGGTAGAACTTGCACTGTTCATCTCCGATCTTCATAGCAGCTTCTCCACAGCATTTTCCACTCTCACCGCCAGTTCTTGAAGGATCTTGGAGAGACATCCAAGTCAAGAGGCGTGACTACAACAAGAGGAAGAAGCTAGGGTTAGGGTTTTCACTGCATATCTTGTAAGATATTTCTTGTATTTGTCTTCCCTTGCTTCCTTGTTGTATTGAGAGTATTGTAGGACTTCTCCGCCTTCAGTAGTTACCGTAAAGGAGTGTTTTATTAGTGGAGGGTGCGTGAGTGTGTGGATCCTTGGACTAGTCACCTCTTATTGAGGTGGATACTAAGTAAATCTACGAGTTAGAGTTGTGTGGTTGTTTCTTTGTATTTTCTGCTGCATTTCATCACGAGAAACAAGCAACGACGAGCACGAGGAGCGCGACGAGCTATTCAACCCCCCTCTAGCTACATATTTGGTCCCAACAAGTGGTATTAGAGCATGTTGCTCTTCACCTGAATCATCGCCGGAAAGGGAAAAGAGCTAGAGGGTGAAGAAGTTGGAGCAAAATTCTTCAAGTCAAAGATTTTATCAAGCTCAACTTCAATGGAATTCCAAGACGAACTTGGATTTAATACAAGGGTGCCTCCATCATTTATTTCAACAAGCTTCGATTTTTGAAAATCAAGGATCGAGTATTTCTTGATGATGGAGATAGAGCAATGGTTTGCTCTAATGGAAGGATTTGAAGCTCCAACAAATTCCAAGGGCAAAATCCTCAAGAAGAGCAAATGGAGCCAAGAACAAATTCAAAGGTGGGAGGCGAATAACAAGGTAACCAAATTATTGGTTAATTTATTGCCAAGCACCATTCTTTGCAAAATTAGAGAATTTGAAGATGCAAAAGAATTATGGAGCAAATTGGCCAAACTTCATGAAGAACCCTCCATTGTACCAAATCAAGATAAATCCAAAGAGGGCGACTCATTGGAGCAAGACCAAGAGAAGGAGGACTCCGAAGTTGAGAGATGCTCAACTTTCGAAGAAGAAGAAGTCCAAGAAGCCTCATCTTCAAAGGAATGCAACGAAAAGGGCAAAGAGGGTGCATACTCTTTGTTTCTTGTAGAAGATGAAGATGAAGAAGCCTCCACCTCTAGGATTGAGGGGGAGCAATTTTTGATGACACCGGATCAAGAAGAAGGAGAAGTCTCCACATCCGGGTCAAGAGAAGAAGATGTCATCCCTACACATGAAGGTATAAATGTTTCAAATAAAAATAAAAATCATATCATATGTTTTGAGTGTAGGGAACATGGACACTACAAGAGCACGTGCCCCAAATTGGCCAAGAAGGGCCAAGTGGCACTAAAGGGCAAGGTGAAGCCTAATGAGACCGTCCCCGGAACAAAGAAGAGCAAGGAGCACATTGTGTGCTTCTCTTGCAATCAAAAGGGACATTATGGGAGCCAATGTCCCAAGGGAAAGAAAGCGGTCAAGGCTCATGGAGGAAGCACAACTCAAGGGGGAGCCTCCAAGGTAAAAAGAAAGGTATCATTTATTGAGTCTACTTCTTTGAATAATGGTAAAAAGCATGCTAGTTCTAATTTTTATCATTTTAATGCTATTTACTATAGAAATAGGAAGCATGATAGCATTAAGGAGAAACATGTAGCTTTTCATGCTAAAACTACCACACCTAGGGTTAGGAAGGTAGATGAAAATCTAGGCAAGAAAACAAAGAATTTTAGGTATGTGTCTAGAAACAAAAATGCTCATGGATTTAATGAAAAACCAAAAACTAATGACTTAATGGTGGAAAATCAAGTCTTGAGGTCAAGACTTGATAAATTAGAAAAGACCCTAAAAAGGATGAAAAATATCCTAAAAGGGCAAAATGAGCATAGCCTAGGTCTAGGAGTACAAAAGTCATCCAATGGCCATGGAGGTTTGGGATACAAACCTAAGGCTAAGAAGGATGTAATTTCTTACCATAGGGTTCCATATAGTTATGGAACCAACCCTAGGTCAAATGGTCAAGTCAAAAATACTAGGGAAGTCATCCCTAAGAGTATTTTTGCAACAAATGTGACTAAGACTTCTAAGAAGTCCAAGAAGGTAAAGAAGAAGGTCACAAGGGAAGAAATCCCTAGAGTTGATCTAGAAAGTGTGACCAAGGCTTCTAAGAAGCCTAACAAGGTCATTAGGAAGGTATCTAGGGAAGTTATCCCTAGTAAATACCTAGAGCATCCAAGGAGCACCAATAGGTTTTGGGTTCCTAGGAGCATTTTCTCTACCCCTTAGATGGGTTAGAGAGTGTCAACTCTAATTGAAAGGGTAGTTAACCCAATCATGATAAAGTTGGCACTCTAAGAGCATTTTCAAGGTTATTGTTAACCTTTGAAAATGATAAGGATTAATGGCTTACTCTTGGAAAGAGTAAGATGTGCCAAAAATTTGAGTTTTTGGATATAATTTTAATTGGCACAAGAAATCAAGTCTAAAGAAATGCCAAGTTGGGATGTTGGCATTTTATTGGGAAGTTAAAGGCAAGTCTATGCCTTATTTTAATTTGTTACTATTTAAAAGAGTAATTTGTGTCAAAATTTGAGGAATATGCTTAATTTTAAATTGGCACAAAATTAGGAAAATCAAAAGAAATGTCAAAATTGAATTTTGTCATTTTCTTGGGAAATAGTGGGCAATCTAGGGTTAAATTTTAATTTATCTAAGGATTAAGGATACTTAGATAGATAATCTAGGTATTTCTTTTATGCTAATTTGCCATGCTTTATTTTCTCATCATATTCCATGACATCATATTTAGTTTTGCATTCATATCTTGTTATGAAAAACATAAAAATACCATGTCATGTCATACATACATCACATAGTTATAGGAAATTTTCTTTTGAAAATTATTTCTTTTTGATGTATGCCATAACATATCATGCATTATTTTAATTCCTTACAATTTAAGGACAAATGACATTTATTAACAAATAACATCCTTGGTGGATGTTCATAACTTCAAAATGCCTAGGTAGATATGCATGATCCCTAGATTAGGGCAAAACCTAACTTTACATCTCACTATGAACTATAAGGTGACTTATATGTGGTTTAGTACACATCAAATACAAGTGAGATGTTAGGATGATGAACAAAACTCAAGATGTTGATTTAGTGCATTTTTGTGAGTTTTAAGTTCATCGAACACATAGTTATGTATTTTCCAATCATTGGGAAAGCTAATGTACAAGTCATGTGCATTGAGCCCAAAGAACATGGTTGGAAATTGGTTTTGAAAATGATTTCAAATATGTTTTGGAAAACATTGGTGAAGACTATCTTTTGATAGTACTCATAATTGAAAAGTTAGACACAAACTAGAAGAAAACACTAAAGTTTTTATAAGTTTTCTAGTTTGTGTCAATCTTGGAAAATATGAAGTATTTTCTTAGAAAACTATTTTTCCTTGATGGTATATGTCCTAAGAAATGTCTACATGAATTTTCATAATTTTTCAAATTTTATAGAATTTTCTAGGGGTTTCTGAAATTCACTGAAATTGAATTTCAGTTTTTAAGTGCTTCAATCGATCGGGCGATCGATTGAGAGGAGTTTTCTCGTGAGCAGAAGCTCGCTGAATCGATCAGCCGATCGATCCACGTAGTCTGAATCGATCAGTGGATTGATTTAGCAGGGTTCAATCGATTGGAACCCAACTCCAATCGATTGGGGATGCTGATTTTGGCTGGGAAAGCCTGGTTTCAACATTTTGAACCACCTTTAGTCTAGGTAACCACTCCTAACCCCTCAAAATACATTTGCATACATTTAGGGGGAGTTTTCATGATGAAAACAAGGATGGATTGGTTAAGAAAGACTAAGTAGAGGTTGAGGTTTGATTTCAATATTGAATTTTTGAACCTCAAAACTTCTATATTTGGATTTCCTAAAGGTTTAGGGATTCCAAGTCATTGTTGGTGCAATGACAGAAGTTACGTGCATGTCTTTAGGGGGAGTTACTCTTTAAGGACATGAAAATTTATTTTTCATACACCTTGGAAGGTGGTTAACCTTCTTTAGCGAAAATGCTCAAGGTTGGGCATTTGAATGAAATGAAGAGTGGATATCTTCATTATTTATGTGGTGTTTGCTCACGCATGAGCATTTGATGACAATGAAGGGTATGAGACCTTCATTTGAATCGTGTGTGAATATACCAAGTGGTATATGCTCAAGGATGAGCGTTTAGAATAATGAAGGGTATGAGACCTTTGTTATTATGTTGTGAACAACGAGTGCAGTTGTCAACAACGTTGGGTAACTCTTCAGGGGAAGAGTTTTTGATGTGTGCCAATAGGAGGAGAATATGTGGTTAAGTTAGGCCTTCATTACCTAAGAGAGAGTTTGCCCTCTAGAAAAGGAGGAGAATGAAGGAAACCATCATTCTCATATTGGCATGAAAGGAGTTGAGGCTATGGGATTAGCCTAACTTACTAGTGGTATTGTCAAACATCAAAAAGGGGGAGATTGTTGGTGCAATATTCCCTAGATCAAGGTTGACCTGATTGACTGAGCTTGAATCGGGTCAAGCTTGAGTCTTGATGTTTGAGTTTCGATGTTTGACAATACATGGAGACAAGACATGGAGATTGCAGGTGCAATTGCTCATGTGGTGAGATTGTAAGGAGAGTCAAGAAGGTCAAGGTTGACTGGATACTTGACTGGAAAATCCTGGTGAGTGAAGCCAGGTGAAAGTCCTAACTGGGAAGTTAGGCAATGGGAAGTCCTGGTGAGTGAAGCCAGATAATTGAAAGACCTAGTGAAGCTAGGCAGAAAGGAAGTCCTGGTGAGTGAAGCCAGGCAGTTGAAAGACCTAGTGAGTGAAGCTAGGCAGAAAGGAAGTCTTGGTGAGTGAAGCCAGGCAGTTGAAAGACCTAGTAGTGAAGCTAGGCAGATGGAAATCCTGGTGAGTGAAATCAGGTAATTGGAAATCCTAGTGAGTGAAGCCAGGTGAAAGACCTAGTGAGTGAAGCTAGGCAGATGGAAATCCTAGTGAGTGAAGCTAGGTGAAAGTCCTGGTGAGTGAAGCCAGGCACAGGAAATCCAGATGGATCAAGTTTGATCAGACATATGGTGTTGGGAAGTCCAAGTAGGTCAAAGGGATTGACCGGATACTTGGCACGGGAAATCCAGGTGGATCAAGGTTGATCGGACACCTGGTGGAGATGAGTCCAAGTGGGTCAAGGATGACCGGACACTTGGCACGGGGAGAAAAGTCCAAGTGGGTCAAAGGGATTGACCGGACACTTGGTAAGGGAGTCTTAACAGGTCAAGGGTGACCGAATGCTAGGCATGATGGACCAACAAGTCATGGATGACCGAATGTTGGTCTAGGGGGTTTTGGACTTGATTTTAGGCAAAATCATGAGCTGGATCAATCAGCCGATCGATTGGCTCATGCCCAATCGATCAGCCGATCGATTGGGCGAGTCCCCGCGACAAGGCTCCTCCCAATCGATCAGTGGATTGATTGGGGAGAAGTGTCGCGCAAACAGAAAGCCTCCCAATCGATCAGCCGATCGATTGAGAGCCTCCAATAGATCGGGCGATCGATTGGGAGGTGCGATTTTGCACGATAAGCCCTGGATCGATCGGCTGATCGATCCAGGCAATTCCAGAGAGCACAGAGGCGCTCTGGATCGATCGGCCGATCAATCCAAAGCCTCCCCGATCGATTGGGAGCAATCCAATCGATCGGGATCCGACCGTTGGCGCTGGATAAAGTCGTTGGCGTGCGATTCCTTCGGTAGAACTTGCACTGTTCATCTCCGATCTTCATAGCAACTTCTCCACAGCGTTTTCCACTCTCATCGCCAGTTCTTGAAGGATCTTGGAGAGACATCCAAGTCAAGAGGTGTGACTACAACAAGAGGAAGAAGCTAGGGTTAGGGTTTTCACTGCATATCTTGTAAGATATTTCTTGTATTTCTCTTCCCTTGCTTCCTTGTTGTATTGAGAGTATTGTAGGACTTCTCTGCCTTCGGTAGTTATCGTAAAGGAGTGTTTTATTAGTAGAGGGTGCGTGAGTGTGTGGATCCTTGGACTAGTCACCTCTTATTGAGGTGGATACCAAGTAAATCTACGAGTTAGCGTTGTGTGGTTGTTTCTTTGTATTTTCTGTTGCATTTCATCACGAGAAACAAGCAACGACGAGCACGAGGAGCGCGACAAGCTATTCACCCCCCTCTAGCTACATATTTGGTTCCAACACTTTTCTCTCTTCACCTCTTCCCCGCCGAGCTTCCCCTTTTCCTCCTCACCACCACTCGACGTCGCTTCCCCTTCTCCTCCTCGCGCCACCACCCGATGTGCCAAATTGGTGCTAGCCGATCGTTGGCCACTGGAGGCGTGAGCTCTTCCCATATTCTCCTTCCGATCTCCACCCGACCTTCTCATCTCCTCTGTCAGAACCCGCCACAGCGCCCCACGCCGCCGCCGCCCCAAGCCGCCGCCGCCCGATCCCTCATTCTCTCCCTTCTCTCTCTGCATCGTCTCTGCCAAACCGCCGATGATGACCTTCTGGCCGATGAGTTAACTAGAGGTTCGAGAGGCAGGAGCCATCATTGAGTTCGAGGAACGCAAAGGAACCCTTCCCTGCTCGCGCCCTATCTTGACCCAACCATCGGCCGAGCGACCTTCTTCTCCGATCGTCAAGTTTCGTCAAAAATTGTCCTCTCCGATCCATCAATTTCACGCATCTACAACCGCTTTGGTTGGCAGCCAAGCTACTATTGATGGCAATCGTTACTCCAATGGATGATCCACTGCCACTAGGCCTTCGTTGTTTGTTGTGCTACTGTGCCACTAGAGAAGAAGCTTTGATTCGCCTGTAGGACAATGATCACTCATTGGGAAGAGGAAAAAGAGGTAACAAATCTCTTGAACTAAGCTTATTTGACTTATGTTACTTCCGATTGGAAGTTGGAATTCAGATATGGAGGTGTTGATTGTGTTTTTAGGATTTGTGTGGAGATCCACGGCTACACTGTAGCTCCGGTCATGAATCCTCGGTAGCAAGCTCCTCCGGCTGAGTCAACATCGAAGTCTTTGGATTTGGGTAAGTTTGGTTGATGATTTATGCATTGATCTAATGCAATTTGATTTTGGAAGAGTTATGGATATCTATTCTAATGTTGTGGTGGATTATGAAAGAGATTAATAAATTCATGATGCCTAGTTGATTTAAGGCATGGAGTAAATGATGTGTTGATGTGAGTAGAATTGAAGTGAAGGAATTGTGGATTGAGATAAATCTAATTGGATTCATGAATTAAGTTAATTATTTCGATTAGGGTTTGCCCTAATTAGGTTGGGGATTTTATTTAGTTATTTTCTACATAGGTATTAGCTAAATATATTATATGATGCAGAACTTTGATTCTAGGCGAGCGTCTCGACGTGTGATTGTCGGATACGATCTCCATTTTTGAGGTGGGTACCTTCGACTTATCTTTTTGATATTGTCATTCTGATATGCTTAGTAGGTTATAACTAGTAGTAATGATTATGTTTATATCTGCTTGGTATGCCACTACTTGATATCCGTAGGTTGCCCATATTCTTATCTATTGTGTATTCATGCTTATGTCCTCTTGTTTCTGGCCATGTGTACTTATGTAGTGACATATAATGTAATACTGGATACAGGTCTAGCTACTAGTTGTTACCTAGCATGTGCACCTAGATTTATTTCTTAGCATGTGTACCTAGGTTTATTATCTGGCGTGTGTACTTAGATCATTGTTATGGATTTGGTTCCCTTTTTGATACACATTATGAGGAGGTTGGTATTTTCAGGATTTATCATGCTTTAGTGTCATGCAATATTTTGCATGATTGCATGCTGAACGATTGTCGACTCCATTATTATTGAGCACATCGCTAGTTACATGATCTGCACACACAACCACTCATGCGTTAGTGGTATATCAGGTAGGGTGTGTGCAGTTTGCTCTGGCAGACTCCGCTGGTCAGCTCATGGGTAGTGTTGACTGCAGCGTGGTAGCGGGCAGAGATACCTCCTCTGGACTGACTCAGGGAGATGAGAGCATTAAGCTCCCCCACCCGGTTTGGGGTAGGAGGATATGTATACTCCAACAGCATCCTGTCCACTCAGTCACTCAGGAGTAGTGATGACAGAGTGTATAGTTATCATAGCCCTACACACTCGGTCTCACCATCGCGTGTGAGATGGTTGACTGGCGTCAGGGGTGACTATGTCATTTTTGCATCATATGCATGAATTGCATTTATTGTTGTGATTGCTGCACTTTGGATGTTGCATTTTTGTGGATGCATATGTTTGACATGCATACAGGATACATTATGTGTTTGGTCTGATGACCCTACATCTGATTGGTGAGGTTCACACCCTTATGTTCGGATATGAGGTCCTGGTGAGTACAGTTTCTTCAACCTTTTTAGTTTGCATTTCCTGTTATTAGTCAGGAGACTGCACTCCATGATTATTATCGGTAGTTATCTTTTACTATGCATGTTAGCTTGATACTCGCTGAGTTGTTGAACTCACTACCCCTTATTTTTCTCATTATTTTCAGGTTAGGACATAGATATGTCGTGTTACTTGGAGTATCCAGTTTGCCGATCCCACGTCACATCAGAAGATGGTTTACGTCGCTCTTGATTTCTTTTTACATATTCTTTATTGATTTAGTTTTGTATTGGTGTTTAGCCATGTAGCTATTTTGTTATTTTTGGTGTTGTATTTGTGTTAAGTCGTGTCGGCACGCATTGTGTTGTTTTAGTTGTATGAGCTTCCCATTTGTTTTTCCCTGTGTTTTTAGTACAGTTGAGTGAGTTGTTTAATATATAACTGCGTGATTGTGTTTATTTTGTTCCAGCCGAGTGGGCTGAGTATATAACTGTATGGTTGTATATGTATATTCTAGCCGTATGGGCCGATGTATTCTTGTGGATGTATTTATGTTTCAGATTGTCATTAGTACAGGGGAGATGCTGTTGGATTTTCCTCTGGCAGGGACTCCTCTGGGCGTGACACTAAGACCTAGTCTTGACATTTATGTTTAATTGTGTTGTGCAAAGAAAAATGGTTAACAAAAAAAAAAAATGCTCGGGCGAAATGTCAATAAACCACCACTATACGATCAAAAGATTTTAACTACTAGAAGCGAGGAATGGAGTGTTTCTTAAGAAGTGTAAATATTGACTATCTGTTGATATTGAAAAAATATTCTCGGGACTCAGAATTGAAGAAAGGGGTAAGTAAATTAATTTATAATATTTTATCAAACAATATTATATGTAGACTAGAAAAGTATAAGAACGTATACGAGTATTGGACTCAGTTGATTAAGCTTCACGAGAAGTTATTGGAGCTAAAGGATTAAGTCAAAAGAAAATTTAGAGTCGAGTCTAACATAACGGAGAAGCCTACTAAATTAGATATTGTGATTAAAATTACTAATATTTACCAAACTATCTGTTGTGATTAAAATTACTAATATTTACCAAACTATCGTGTCAGTAGTAATTTAAATCACTTCCATAATTATAAAAATATCCATAGTATGGTACGTGATAGAATAGTTTCTTCTTGTAATAATTTAGGTTTGGATTATTTAGTAAATTAATAAATCAAACTTACTTAAAAATTCAAATTTAAATAAATCTTAAAAATTTAATTAATAAAAACTAAATTTAATCAGAAAATTTAAAATTAAATAAATTAATTATTAAAAATTCAAATGTAATTAATTCATCAAATTTAGAATTAGATAAATCAATTAATAATCCAGAAAACTTAATTAATAAATCAAAACATTTAATTGATAATTTAGAAAATGGAATTATTAATTCTAAAAATTTAATTAATTCTAAAATTTTAAAAATTCAGAAATAATTAATAATTTAAATATTAAGATAAATTTAAACTTAAAATTTAAAAGTGATAAAATAGATCCGGATAAAATTAATAAATACTTTAATGAGATATTTGATAATCCAGACATGTAAATCTAAAAAATTCTATTCAAAAGAAAGATAATTTAATTAATAAAAATTTAAATATAAGGATAAGAATGAGATAAAACTAATCTAATAAATTCAACTAATAATATAAACGTTAAAAGATAAAGAAAATATGCATATTAGGATAAATTCAAAATTAATCTTATAAATTAAAAATAAAAACTTAAATATTAAAGATAAACTAAAAAAAATAATTCAAATAATTTAACAAATTCAAAACTATAAATTAATAAAAAGTTAAACACTAAAGATGAAATCTTAAATACAACCAATTTAATTAATTTAAAATTTAAAATTAATAAAAAATTAAATATTCTTATAAACAAAGAGGACTTAACCAATTTAAAAAATTTAAAATTCAAAATTATTAAAAAATTAAATATTAAAGATAATCTTTAAAGAAAGATAATTTAACAAATTAAAATTTTATTACTTAATTAAATCTTTAAAATTAAACTTAATTAAAATTAATCAAAATCAAGCAAGTAGGACAAAATAAATATTATATCTAAAAATAAAATTTATTATATAAAATTAAGACATAGAATATATGATTAAAGGGAAACACCGAATTAGTTAGCACCTAAAAAATATAACATATCCATCTAGATAATTAAGACTAGACTGAAAAAGATAATTGACTCTTGTCTAACCTAATACCAGGGTGGGAAGAGATGATAGAACGTTAGAAAAGTTTAGTCTAGGAAGTCAAGTAGGGTAAGACGTACCTTGCTTGATCAACTTAGCTAAGTGGAACTAACCAAAGGTACCTTGCCATATCCTAAACTAGTTAGACCAAAGTTTTTCAATAGGAAAATTAAATGTCCAATTTCTAAAAATGATTTTGTCTAGAAGTGATCGTTGCTTTAATACACAAGAAGGTCTTTGTGCCTTGTCACAGTTTGAAAGTCAATTTTTGAAATACACATTTAATTAACTGAAACCTGAATCTAACACAAAGTCAAACTATTTTCAAATAAAAATTCAACTAACTCATCTCACAAAATTATAAGAAACCCTTAGTTTAAAACATAAACCGGGTGAGATGAATAAGGATATCTACAAATTAAATTAATATTAATTCAATTATAAATATTAATTAAATGTTAATTTAATTACACTTTAAATATTAATTTAATTAAATGTAAACTTTAAAATTAATTTAATTAAACATTAAAAATTAAATTAAAACCTAAAATTATAATCGAATTAATCGCAAAGCTAATTAACCAGTTATATTAAAATATAAAAATCATTATTTATTTTTTTAAAATTATTTTAAATTTTTTTTTAAAAATCTTTTAAAAATTATTTTAAAAAACTTTTAAAAATATTTTAAAAATCTTTTAAAAAAATTATTTTAAATCCTTTAAAAAACAAATTAAAAATTGTTTTTAAAACCATTTTAAAAATCATTTAAAAATCCTTTTTAAAAACCAATTTAAAAATTTCTTTAAAAATTTATTTTAAAATTCTTTTAAAAATCATTTAAAATTTTTTTTAAAAATTTCTTTTAAAAACTATTTTTAAAATCCATTTAAAAATCTTTTAAAAATCCTTTTAAAAACAATTAAAAAAAATTCCATTAAAAACCATTATTAAAATTCTTTTGAAAATCCTTTTAATTTATTTTTAAAACAATTTAAAAAATTATATTTAAAATCATTTTAAAAATCTATTAAAAATCCTTTTTAAAAACAATTTTAAAAAAAATTATTTTAAAACCCATTTTAAAAAACCTTGTAAAAATTATTTTAAAAACAATTAAAAAAAATCTTTTAAAAACCATTTTAAAAATTCTTTTAAAAATAATTTAAAAAATTCGTTTAAAAACCATTTAACAAAATCTTTTAAAAATCCTTTTAAAAACAGTTTTAAAAAACTTCTTTTAAATACCATTTTAAAAATTCTATTAAAAATCCTTTAAAAATCCATTTTAAAAATTCTTGTCAAATTATTTGAAAATTATTTTAATTTTTTTTATAAAAAAACCTTTTAATTATTTTAAAAATATTTTATAAATTATTTTAAAAATTAATTTAAAAATCCTTTTATATCGTTTAAGAAATTATTTCCTTAAAAACTTTTTTAAAATTTAAACACTTAGCTAAAACTTAAAAACTTATATCTAAATAAATTCTAACTTAAAATAAAACGTAAAATAAATTAATTATGAATTATTCAACCAATAATTAAACTTTAACTAAACCTATAATTAAGCTACAATACTTAGTTTTAATTAATTAAAATCTAAGTTTAAACCTCAAATAAATCTATAAAATTAAAAATAAAACTTTAACTAGAAACTATAAAAACGGTAATAAAATCCTAAATTAACCTAAATTAATTATTTAAAACCCTAAGTTTAAGTTAATTGATTTAATTATTTATTTAATTAAGATTTAAGTTTAAAGTAATCGGTTTCATTTAATTAATTAAAGTTTTAATTTAGCTCACATTAAATTAAACTTGACTCTACATTAAAAGTTAACCTTAAACTTAACCTTAAAACTTAAATTTTGTTGGTGCAGAGTGCACCAGACGATCGAACCTAAGTTTTGGTTATGGTAAAGAGTCCGCAGTTAAATTATCTTGTGATCTAACAAGGTTGATTGAGCTTACAGGAAAGTCCTAAGTTGTCTTAGGCAAAAGTCTTAGTAAATTCTAGGCAGGTGGAAAACCCTAGGGGGTGGTAACTCTAGGTCATAGGGGGTGGTAATCCTAGGTGGAAAGTCTTAGTGGGTCAAGCACTTTGGGCAAAATCCTAGAGTCGGGGACTCTAGGTGAAAACCCTGGTGGTCGCAGACCATGTGGAAGTCTAGACGGGTCGTGGAGCGGACGTTCAGCATGAAGACCTGAAGTCTCGGGCACTGAGCAAAAGTCCAGTCGGTCTGGAGGACCGGTCTGGAAAAAGGTAAACTCTCCTTAAAAGAGTAGGTGAGGACGCGTTCCTTGAAGAGGAAATAATAGACATCGATTCGACCTAGGGTATCTAGAAAATCCAAAAGTTAGAACCGGACAGTCCGGTGACTGTCAAATACTTATATTATTCATATTTTATTGTGCTAACTTTGTTTTGCAGAGTATACTTTGTTTGTAAATTAATATGCCTTGCAGAAAGGGAGTTACACAAGGAAAAGCTCGGATGAACCGTGTTTGAGGCGCCTCCGGGGCTGTTGGAGGCGCCTCGGGTGTCTTGGCTACAGTTGCGCAAGAAGCAGGGCAGAAGGCGCCTTAAAGGCATCTGAAGGCGCCTTGGACTAGAGATAAAAGGCGCATTCCATGTGCTTGAAGGCGTCTTCCAAGGGATAACTTTCGCAGGTAGTAGAAGTTATCAACACCGATCGATAGAGGATAAGAATCCCTGCTGGAGGCGCCTTCTATGGAGGTTGAAGGAGCCTTCAGCAGGTTATAAAAGGAGGTCTCGAGCAGAAGCCTAAACACACTTGATCTTCATATTCTTTTTACTGTGCGCTGCTCAAAAGGCAATCCGACGAAGCTCTAATGCGACTCCGACAATCGGAAGTTCAAAATTCCTTGTTCTTAGTTGTCGGTATACTTTCAATTGTACTTTAATTATTGTACTTGTAATTTTTGGATTGATTAATGGATTGCCCATCAAAATCACTCTCATGTGCGAGCCTTGGAGTAGGAGTTGTCACATGTTCTGAACCAAGTAAAAGAAAAGTGTTAGCGCTTGTGTTGTTTTGCTTCCACTCTATTTCTATCTTCCACTTCATTATTCTGTACTTTCCGAAAAGCGTGAAAAAATCATGAGCGCTATTCACCCGATCTAGCACATCTCGATCCTACAAATTTAACTTAATTAAAACTTTAATTTGACTAAAGATTTAACTTAACTTGGTTAAAAATTTACTTTAAACTTTAACCAAACATTAAATATTAACCTACATATTAATTAAATAAGAGGTGTCAAGTTAAGGGGAGTGACAATCTAAGGGGGAATATTAATTTAAGGAGGAGCCTTAATTTAAGGCGATTGATCTATTTTGAAAATTAATTAAAATTATTTTGATAATTTTTTTAAAAATATTTTTAAAAATTATTTTGACAATACTTGAAGACTTTTGTTCGACAATTATTGTTTAAAAATTACTTATTTTAAAAAATATTTTAAAAATTTGTGTACAAATATTTTAAAATTTTGAAGACTGTTTTGTAAAATACTTTCACAACTTGCTTTTGAAAAATGTGTTAACTTTAGAATCACTTTGAAAATTCTTTCAAAATTTACTTTGACAATTTTGTTGAAAACAATTGCAAATTCGTAAAGTAAATTGTTCTTCGACATTTTCTTACTTGAAAACCATTTAAAGAAACGAATTGTCAAAAATCAAACTTTTCAATCATTTTTCAATTTCTTTACTCTGAAAAAGTGTTATCTTTATGTTATTTGTTTTAAAATCTTCCGTGGGTTAGGCCTGACTAGCTTTCCTGTTGATAAATTTAATTAGTCTTTTTACCTACTTCATACTTCTAGGGTACTTATTTACATATGCTTTTTTTTTAATGAATGCGAAGGAATAAGAGTTTAATTAAGAAAAACCTAAAGATAAATATAAAAAATTAAAAATCTTAACCCTAAAATGATTAAAAGCATAAAATAAAAATTGAAGTTACTTATTTTTCTCTTAAATTATTTTGAATTTCTATTTCTTTTTACATTTTTTTTTTAAAAATTTTAACCCAGATTGTCATTGCATAAAAAAGAGAGATTTTTAGTATAGTTGGTACCAATGATCAAAACTAAGTTTTGATAAATAACAAATGGATTAAAATTAAGTGTGGTGTGATCTAACCCTTCTACCAAGTGTGCAGGACTTAACAAGTCTGAAGGACCTGACACCAGGCTGAAATCCAGCTAGGTCAAGAGGACATGATAGCTAGTATAAAAGTCTAGATAGGTCATGGAGTGACTCGATATCTGTTGGAAAGTTCAGCTGGGTCTATGAGACCTAACAGCTGGCCGAAATCCAGTTGGATCTGTGGACCTGACAACTAGTGGGAAGACCTGGTGGGTTAAAGGAAAGTCAAGTGATTTTGTATGGTAAATAAGTCATTGGAGGAGAGTGTTTCAGTGAGGACGAGTCCCAATGAGACTATAGGCGCTGGTCCAACTTAGATTCATTTTAGAAATCTAGGTTGAGACTAAGACTAGATCTTGGTCTTGGTAGGACATGATCTAACTCATAAATATATATAAATTATTTATGCATATACTTGTCTAACTTTATGTTGTACATACAAATGTAGATCTTCAAATTCTACACGCATGACAACTGACAGAGCTTGATTCCGAGTTCGGAAGATTACTATGTCAAACTAGCAGATTGGAGGCTCCTCGGATGGGTTGAAGGCACCTCAGATGGGTTGGAAGTACCTTGGATGGATGGGATGCACCTGGAGAGTGCTGGAGGTGTCTCAGAGTGCTTCAGAGGTGCCTTTGAGTGATTGAAAGGTGCCCTCGAGTGGATATAAGTCACAGTTTGTGCACCTTATTGCTACCAAAGCTAAAGGGATTAGTTTTACGATTGGAGGCACTTTCAAGGGGGTTGGAGACACCCTCAACACTCTTTAAAAGAGGTATTCAAGTAGTACAATGAATACACTTCAACTACAAGCTGCAATGACTTTTCTGCTGCTTTGACTATGTTCTGTTACTGCTGGCAGACCGACATCGACACACAAGCCCATTTAGACACTACAACTTCAAGTGTTGATAACAATTTAGAATTCTTATACTTCTTTCTTACTCGTAAGAGGAAAGTGTAGGCTGTTACACTTTCCTAATTTTTCGTACTTGTGTTTGATTCCCTCTTCCGGCGGTTTCGGAAGAGGTTGTTAGTGGATTGCTCGTCGATACGGTTCGAGAGATCATGGGTCTTGAAATAGGAGTCACCGAAGGTTCCGAATCAAGTAACTCCTCGAGTTCTTGTTCATGTTTTTGTTTCTGTGTTGTGTTATTTCATTGCTTACTCGTTTTCAAAATAGGAAAAGATAGATTTTTAAAACTATGTGATTCACCCTCTTGCTCTCGCGTAACGATCCTACACTTTCATCGTCTTCTTCTTCTTGGTAATTGGCCATGAGTGCTATTTCGGCATATTCCTCGGTCTTGGACTCTTCTGAAGACGACTTGCTCCAGGTTGCTTTGAGGTTCTTCTGTTTTAACCTTCGTTTCTCCTTTGCTTTTCCTTTGTTTTTCAATCAGGGGTAGTTGTCCTTGATGTACCTTTCTTCTTCGCAATTGTGACATCTTACTTTTCTTTTGTTAAGTAGAAGCTACTTGGTTTGTTTCTTATCAAAATTGTTAGATTTAAAAAACTTTTTAAATTTTCTTACCATGTACACTTCTTCATTTTCGTCGAGGGATGACTTTAAATTTGGTTCAGCCTTCTTTGCTTTTAGTGCTAAGTTTTGACTTGATCTTTCTTCATTTCTTAAGTCTGTACATCTTGACTCATGTAATTTTAAAGTTAAAAATAAACTTTCTAATGTACTTATCTTGAGTTCCTTGGAGATGCAGTAGGAGTCTATGATTGATGTCCATTCTAGTGTTCTCAAAAATGCATTTAGCGCATACCTTAGTAAATCTCTATTTGTTATCGTTTCTCCGAGGTTGGTGAGTCCGTTGATTAGCTCCTTGAGATTTATATACAGTTGAGCCACCTTTTCTCCCTTTTCCATTCTGAGATTAGTTAGTTGATTTTGAAGTAGGTCCCATCTTGCTAGTTTGACCTCCAATGTTCCTTCATGCAGCTCCAAGAACTTCTCCTAGAGTTCTTTAGCTGATTCGTAAGTACCGATCCGGTTAACTTCTTGGGGCAGTAGTAAGCTTAGAAGATAGAAGAACTCGGCTTTACCGTTAGCCATGAACTCAGTCTGTTGCTTCTTGTTCCAATGAAGGTCTTCCTTTTCTTCTTCGTTCTCATCTTTGAGTGCTTCAAAACCATATTTAATTGTTAGAAGAATATCAAAGTCAGTTTTAAAAAATATCTCCATTTTACACTTCCAAAGAGCAAACTCCCCCTCGAACTTCAGTGGATGAATACTTGATCCGACCATCTTCTTATTGCTTTAGTGGTGGTTAGTCATTCTAAGGCGTCCAGGCTCTGATACCATTTGTTGTATCAGGTGGACCTGGTAGACGGGGGTGGGGGTGAATAGCCCTGTAATAACAAATTAACACTTCTCTTGCTACTTACTTGGCAAAGATACACTTTAACTAATCAAAATAAATAACATAAATAAAGTAAGAAGGGACTCCATATTTACTTAATTTACAACTAGAGAGGTTGCTAATCTAAGGCAATGAAAGCTCAACTAAGATCCCCTTCGTGAAGGAGGAGTAACGTCTTACAAACTTTGAAAGTACAAAACAAAGTGTAGAAAATGAATATTAAGTTTAGAATAGGTGTGTTTTGAACTCCTAGCTCTGGGGCACTATTTATAGTGCACTGGTCAAAATGGCCATTTTGTTGACGTGACAACTAGGGCATCTCGATTAACTGGGGGTGCCTCCAATCGATGAAATTTGCCAACATTAAGCTGATCTAGCTGAATGGAGGTGCCTTGGTTCATCGGAGTTGCCTCGGCTATTGCTGAGTTGCATTCCAACATTTATTCACTCTGCAACGGTTCTGCTTCATCGAATGCGCCTCTAACTGATATGAAATGTCATGACTACTGTTCATATGAGGCGCCTCTAATCAACTGAGTCACGTCATGTCTTTAAATCAGCAGGGCACCTCCAGTCAATTGGAGGCGCCTTGGATGGTCAACTTCCTAGACGACCATCACTCTACGCTGGCTTGGGTGATGCTCCGGCCGTCCAGAGTTGAGTTCACCTGAACCCAACTCCGACATTCTCCTCAATCAGGCCTCCTCCTAGCTGCAAGTACCTCGGGTGAGTTTTGATATGATTAATCGGGTTAAGTTAGGCTCTGCATTTTTTATGCTTTGTGTTTAAGTGTGTAGGGACTTAGGAACACAAAAAGTCGAGCAGAAGACATAGCGAACGAGAAGGATGACATGGGAAGCGAGTCGACAACCTCAGTATATCCAAGGGACGAGAAGTTGTGAAAGAGTACACCGGTTGAGTGAGAAGGATGGGTGCAATGCTTCCGAGGAATGAGAAGTCAGAGCGAAAGACTACTCGAGGAGAAGGTCGGAGATTGGGTTCGGGTGAGCCCAACTCTGGACGGCTGGAGAATTATCCAAGCGACCGGAGTAGTAGTCGGACAAGTCAACTCGATGTTGACTTGTCCAGGCGCTTGGACCAAGTCCAGGTGCCCAGACAATCCTAGTACAGCAGGGGCACCTCAGAGAGGCGTTGCTGCGAGGATGACTTTGAAGTCCAAGTCAGCAACACTCCAGGTGCCCAGACCGGTCCAAGCGCTTGGGCAAGGATACAATTTTATCCTAAGCCATTGAAGAGTCATTGTAAAGAAGATAGAGTGCACCACTAGGGTTCTTGGACCCACTCCAAGCATCCAGAGATGCCACATCAGCCAATTGATGAATCTGACTAGTAGGCTATAAATAGAGCTTTGATCCTCTCCATTCAAGACACTTTCTGTAATCTCATTTCCAATTATGTGATTTTAATTTATGCTTTCTACGCTTGTATGAGGCTTCTTTGCCTCCGAGGATTTGCTCGTAGAAGGAGATCTTAGTGAGCTTTTATTACCTTAGAGTAGTAATCTTCTGATTGTAAACTAAGTAAATCTAATTGTCTCGTATTACGTTGGAGTATCTTATATTCTCCCCCACTAATAAAAATTTGGTTCCTAAATTTATTGCTCAAACTCAGAGATCCTCATCTAAAGGTAACAACTAAGCAGCATACCCATCTACCACTCTATCCTAGTATCATGAACAAATCTCCAATTATGAGGGATTTAGGTTCCCTTATAAAATTTTATGATGATCTACTTCCAAGTAGATAGTGATGACTCTGTAGGTTACGAGCTCACCCAACTTCCACTACTTTGATATTTCTATCCGTTATAGTAAGCAAAGTTTACCTCCAAAATTCATATCGCACACTATAAGTAGATCCCCTAACATTTATATAGTGCGTTCAAACTATCCATCTGCCCTAGGGTGGAAAGCTGTACTAAAGAGGAGCTCTGTACCCATGGACTACTATAAACACTGCCAGAACCGTGAGGTAAATTTTAGATCTCTATTCGATATGATACTCAGACGTAACCAATGAAGTCTGATAACCTCTCTGTAGTATAACACTGCTAAGCGATCTAAAGGGGTCCGTTCTACGGATCGGTAAAAAGTGAGCAGATTTGGTTAATCGGTCATTGATTATCCAAATCGCATCATGTCCTCTTCGTATCCTGGATAGCCCCACAACAAGGTTCATTGTAATATGCTCCCATTTCCATTCCAGCATCTGCATCTTCTAGAGTAAACCAGCTGACCTCTGATGTTCAACCTTTACTTACTGACATACAAGACATCAATCTACAAAATCTACTATGCCTTTCTTCATGTCATTCCACCAATAGTAAAATTTCATATCCCTATACATATGGGTACCACCCAAATGTATCGCAAATACAAATTGGTGTGCTTCCTGCAGTAACTCCTCCCAGATAGGATGTGACTCAAAATCACACATAATCTCACACAGAAATAATGAATCCCATTTCCATTGAAAGAAAACTCTGGCTGTTGTCCTGAGATAACTCAGCTACATAAAAACTGCAGATGTTGATTACTAGCATGAGCACCCTTAATTTGCTCAGCTATAGGCGACTAACTATAGATACCAATATCCCTCGCTTTGTCAGTCCCTACTCTACTAATCCTAACTCTAAGAAACTTTTGTATCAATTCTGTAACCATAACTTAGTGATAGGCCAAAACTCCTTGAGATCTTCTACTCAAAGCATCTGCTACCACATTAGCTTTCTTAAGATGATAGCTAATGGTGTAGTCATAATCTTTGAAGAATTTTATCCATCTTTTTTATCTAAGGTTCAACTCCTTATGAGTAAACAACTACTTAAGGTTCTTATGATTTGTGAAGAACTCAAAACTGATCTAATATAAATAACGTCTTCAAATTTTTAGCATGAAAAAGATAGTCGCTATGCTTCAAATCATAAGCTGGATAATTCTTCTCATGATCTTTCAACTATTGAGAAGCACATAATTCTACCCGTTCATGCTGTATCAGAACTATACCTAATCCTTGATACAATGCATCTATGAAGAATACAAATTTGTCTTCACCAGAAGATAACACCAACACGGGTACAGTTATCCGCTTTTGCTTAAGCTCTTGAAAACTGGTCTCGCAAGCCTCTGTCTGAGTAAATTTTATTCCTTTCCTGGTTAGTCGAGTCAATGACATTGCAATGCTGGAAAAACTCTCAACAAGTCCCCAATAATATCCAACTGATCCAGAAAACTACGAACTTCCTATACTATTTTTGGCTACTCCTTGCTTGTAACAACCTCTATTTTCTGTGGATCTACTGATATACCTCTATTAGAGACAATGTGTCTCAGAAATCCCATAGAAGATAGTTAAAATGCACATTTATTGAACTTCACATTGAGATGTTCTCATTGAAGCATCTCTAGAACTATACGAACATGTTTCTGATCCACCTTGAATCGAGAATATATCACAATATCATCAATGAAGACAATGACAACTGATTCAAATACCCTAGGAATATCGGGTTCATCAAGTCCATGAAAACATCTGGAGCATTGGTAATACCAAATGACATTATCAATGACTCATAATGTCCGTACAACGGACACACTCAACTATAAGATCACTGACAACAGGTTTATAATCTGATTACCAACTATAAATCATCAAATCTATAAATATCTTATACGTGCTACTACTCATGTCACTATCAACGATAATTACTTAACAATAAACCATCAAGTCAGATATCCACTACTAGATCATCAGATTGTACATATCACAAAATATGATTTCACCATATCTACCAATCCCAAATCATCTTCAACATCAATCAACCTAAGTAGCTTCATGAACAATAATAGAATTTAAAGGAACTCATCGATCATTCTTTTTGACAAAGAGTATCAAAATTGTACTCGAAAATAACTTAATCACGAACTCCACTTGACTTTTAGGTGACAAGCTAAGGAGTTCATCTAGAAACATACCTAGATATTCTCAAACTATACAGATATCTGAGTGAAGTGATGTACTATCTTTGTTAAATCTCATTAACGATAGTAAATATCTTTAACATCAAAAGATAGTAACTGATTGGCTTATATTACTGAAACAAAATATTCCTTCGTCATTAGTCTTGACGAATACCAGAGATGATTGGTCCGGGGGTTGCATGGTTACCATCCTTACTCGACTGTTGAGTATAGCACAATAAATGACCAACCAGTACATGTCAAGAAGTATGTCAAATTTCATCATTTCAAGTACTCAAATATCCACAATAAGGGAATGACAATCCAAAGTCAAAAGGGTCACTTAATTTCTTGACTGAGAGTCTATCCATTAAGAGGGTATCACTACAACTCTCAAAATTGTGGCTATAATCATCCTTTGAAAAATGTCAACAAAAGTTCGAACACTTTGATCTATATATAGACTTTAAGACCTTTAATAAATGATCATGCGGTCAATGTCTTGAGCTACTTGATGGAGACAAGTTAGTTCAGTCGACTAACCATTGTCTTGTAACCCATCACTCTATAGTTGCTCTACTTAAGGTTTAGGAACCTCTAGCTGTCACGCCTGAGGGTAAGGGTGTCCAATCAAAAATCGGATAACACTTCCCTTGTAACAGTGACAATTGGAACTAATATACATACACACACAACATATAAACATATTCAACAACCCACACAGCTGGATATAAGCACAACCACGCATTTTATAAGCAGCCCACACGGGTGAAAGTAAACACAACCACGCAGTTTATAACAACCCACACGGCTGGAAGTAAATACAGCGGAAATCACAAAATAATATAAATATAAAACCAACAAAGCAATTACCCAAAATACCTGTAATCACCATACTAGACTCCAAAATTCACATCAACTAATTATAATACAAACTCGTGAAAGCACTAAACCACCCAAATAGGAATAAGACCGAAACAAAAACTGCCCTCGAGTGTGACATGGGACTGGCAGCCGGAACTCTCCAAGCATCCATGATTCATCTACCTAATACCTGGCGAAAGACAACTAGTTTATGAGGTGGTGAGTGCTGTGACTCAGTGGATAAAGGAAAGATAGTGTATGAACATAACATATAAACAGAGAGTGAGTCAACAGTATACAGTCTTATAAAGAAAATAACATATACCTACAGTAAATCATAATAAATGTTTGTACCTGTAACCATATCCTAGGCTAGTAATAGAAGATCAGGAGTAATACAGATCGTCTACTGGACTAATCATCACTATGAAAGTATCATGTAAGGTAAAGACATTCTATCAATAAGTAAACCGGGGTCGAACAACAGGCAATCAATACATATATAGCTCAACAAGTATAAATGTATCACATGGCAAAATGAACAACTGTAAACGTAAAAAAGCAACAGCATAGGTAGGTATAACAATAATAGATGTGTATGCACTGATGGTCACTCTCGCCCACCTCCCTGCATCATGACCCCTGTATGGTCGAGAGGCCGGGTCAATGACGAAACTATACAACACTCTAGTTACCACTCTCTCGAGTGGCCGAGTGGACAATTGCATAGTAGCTAACTAGCTACATCTACGACGGGGCCCTTGCTGCTCACAACTCTAGCTTTCTCTACTCATGAGTGAGCGAGTGGGGGCACGACAAGACAAGCGTCATCTGCTCCAGCTACCACCCTCTCGAGTGGCCAAGCGTGCGACCCTAGTCAATGACTCTCTCGACCGCAAGGGAGAATTTATCGTTGACATGCATGCAATGATATGATGCGCAAAGTACAATAGTCATCATATATAAATAAACAGGAATCAGGTATGCTACATGAAGCCAGCATGCTCAATACGGTACATAAACAAACAACAATCCAAGCATATAGGTTTGGTACCTAGTATATGCTAAATAACATAGATGACAACAAGAGACTGTATGGATATAAAAATGAATATCTCAAAGATTTGAGTGGAAGTATCAAGCACAGGAAAAATTACGAGTGGAGTTAAGGTAAACACAGTAACTATCTAAATACTTAGCTCATGCACTAAGGTCAATATACTAAAGAGATAAAGCAAACCAACCGGGCTTTGTTCCAGACGCCATCTGAAATAGAGCAAGCAAACCAAGATCGAGGATCTTCGTCAGATGAAGCTCCTGTTCGGGACGCAAGGAAAGGTAAAGCGCCCCGAGCTGATTCGTCCCTCAAGCGGATCAATCGCCAGTTCTCCGAGGAGATTCTGCAAGATCCACTGCCAAGGCACTACGCTCCCTTGGCGATCGAGGAGTATAATGGATCAATCGACCCGGACGACCATCTGGGTAAGTTCGACAACACTGCTACTCTTTATCAGTACACAGATGGAGTCAAGTGCCGAGTCTTCCTCACGACGTTATCTGGCTCGGCACAACGCTGGTTCCAGAGATTGTCGGACGGATCGATCCGGAGTTTTAAGGACTTCCGAATGATATTCCTCCACCACTTCACTAGCAGCAAGCGCTACCAGAAGATGAGCGTCAGTCTGTTCTCCATGAAACAAGGGCCGAGAGAGACTCTCCGGGCCTACATCCAGCAATTCAACCAAGTCGCGATGAATATCCCTTCGGTCTCGTCAGAGACCATTATGGACGTGTTCACGCAAGGCTTGTGGACGGGGACTTCTTCCAGTCACTCATCAGAAAGTCGCCCCACGACTACGACCACATGTTGAAAAAAGCCAACGAATATATAAACGTGGAAGACGCCCAGGCGGCCGGGCGGAAGGAATCACCGTCCGAACAAGCGGCGCTAACCGAGCGAAAGCCGCTGACCAGTCATCAACTACCGAGGGGGCCCCGGGCCGAGGGAGCATGGCCGCACCATGAAGTAAGGCCACACCCTGTCCAGCATGTGGCTTCCGATCGGCCAACACCTAAAGCGAAAGTATGGACTCCTTTGTTCTGTGCCTTTCGCCAGTCGGCCACCCACAACACCTGAGATTGCCGCGGACTCGCTTCCGTCGCTTAGCCAACCCCTAGGGGATATCGTTGATCGTCGCCTTCCCCCGATCGACAACCTGGGCGTCAGAGCACCGGACGAAGGGAAGAGGCTAGATGATCACCCGAGTGACACCACCGCCATCAACATAGGAGTGGCGATCATCCCCGAGCCTCATGCGAACGAGGTAGATCATCCGCTCGGGAGGAGGAGAACAGGAGCAACGCCGGTCAGGGGGAGATCAACATCATAGTTGGAGGACCGACCAGCGGAGACTCCAACCGAGCCCCAAATTGTACGCTCGGCGACTGGAGATCCATGCCGTGGGCTGCAGTCAGGAGAGGGCGAGCGGACCCGAGATCAGGTTCGGCCCCAGAGATCTTGAGGGGGTCGAAGTGCCGCATGACGACACCCTAATCATTCGAGCGATAATTGCCAATTATATCATCCACCGTATATTCATTGATACAGGCAGCTCGGTCAACATCTTCTTCAAGAAGGCGTTTGATCAGCTCCAAATCGACCGTGCTGTTGCAGCCAATGACAACCCCCTTGTTTGGGTTCACCGACAACGAAGTCCAGCTGATCGACCAGACGAGGTTGGCCATATCGCTCGAAGAGGAGCCACTCCGGAGGACACGGATTACTAACTTCATCATCGTGGACGCGCCTTCCACCTACAACGTCATTTTGGGTCGACCGACCCTCAATGAGTTCCAAGCGGTCATCTCAACATTCTGCCAAAAGATCAAGTTCTCGGTCGAGGATCGGGTCGGAGAAGTCAAAGAAGATTAGCTGGCTGCCAAGTGTTGCTACGTGGAGATGGTCAAGACGGAAGCCAAGTCTGCTCGGAAGACACCCCGGATAGAGGTAAATGCTATAACCGAAAAACCTCCTAGTCTAGTTTATGAGGAAAAGGAGGAGGTACAGATACATCCGGGCCGAGCGGAGGCTACCACTTTTATAGCAGCCAACTTGGAAGCCACACAGAAAGCTGAGCTAATCAGTTGCCTTCAGAAGAATCATGACGTTTTTGTATGGTCAACGCATGAGCTGCCCGACATCTCCCCGAGCGTCGCGCGGCACGAACTCCACGTCCGACAGGACGCCCGGCCGGTGAAGCAGAGGAAAAGAGACTTCAGTATGGAGCAGAACCTAATCATCTGAGCGGAAGTCGAAAAACTCCTAGAGGCCGACCACATAAGGGAAGTACAATTCCCGAGCTGGCTCGCTAATGTGTTGCTCGTCTCCAAGCCGGGTAACAAGTGCCGGGTCTGCATCGACTTCCGGGACCTCAACAAGGTCTGCCCGAAGGACTTCTATCCCCTTCCGCGGATCGACCAGATGGTAGACTCCACGGCCAGGTGCGAACTGATATGCATGCTAGACGCATATCATGGGTACCATCAGGTGCCGCTCGCCAAGGAGGATCAGGAAAAAGTCATCTTCATCACAGCCGACAGCACGTATTGCTATAACGTGATGCCGTTCGGGTTGAAGAATGTCGGAGCTACCTATCAACGCCTGATGAACAAAGTATTTCGAAGGCAGATCGGCAGGAACATGGAAGTATATGTTGACGATATACTTATTAAATCTCTTCGAGCCGCTGATCTCTGTGCAAATATTGAGGAGACCTGCCAGACACTCTGGGCGTTCGGAATCAAGCTCAATCCCCGAAAATGTCTGTTTGGCGCAAGGTGCGGATGCTTCCTTGGGTACATAGTTATTGAGCGAGGCATTAAACCGAACCCAAGCAAAGTGAAGGCGTTGCAAGACATGCCACCATCCAGAAATCTGAAGGAAGCCCAGCGTCTCACTGGGCGGATAACCGCACTATCTCGATTCATCTCCAAGATAGCCGACCGGAGTTTGCCATTCTTCAAGATACTGCGCCGAGCCACTAAATTCTAGTTGGACGAGGAATGTGACCGAGCCTTCGAGGAGCTTAAGGTATATCTCAACTCTCTACCTGTACTAGCTAAGCCGACTGCTGATGAGACGCTCCACATCTATCTGTCCTCGACCAAGCACGCCGTCGGCTCGACGCTTGTTCGACAAAACGGTTGTGAGCAACCCGTGTATTTCCTGAGTCACATATTAAAGGATGTTGAATCCCGTTATACTGGTTTCAAGAAGCTTGCTTTCGCATTAGTTCTTGCCGCTCGGAGGCTCCGCCCATACTTCCTCGCGCACACAATTATCATGATGACCAACAGCCCTCTGGGGAGAGTCCTTCTCAATCCAAAAGCGTCTGGACAACTGAACAAGTGGACAACCAAGCTCAGCGAATTTGACATCCAATATCAACCCCGAACGACCATTAAAGCGCAGTCCTTGGTGGACTTCGTCACTGAAGTGCTAAATCCTGAGCCAGAGGCCACTTGAAAGATATATGTGGATAGATCGCTCACTCGACAAGGAAGTGGAATCGGCATACTTCTGATCTCCCCACAAGAAGAGCAGATGCATTTGTTTGTTCGGTTGGACTACCGGGCGACAAACAATGAGGTTGAGTATGAGGCGCTCATAGCCAGCCTGCAGGCCGCTCGACATGTTGGAGCCGTCAAAGTGTTGATCCACTCGGATTCTCAATTAGCCGCTCAGCAGCTCACCGAGATCTTCGAGATAAGTAACACAAGGCTCAGGCTCTACGCGGAGGCTTTCGAAAAGCTGAGGGTCAACTTCCGTGAGGTGATCATATAGAAGAGCCCCCGAGCGAAAAATCAAGCTGCGGACGACTTGGCTAAGTTCGCCAGCTCAATATCGCCGGTCGTCATTCAGCAACCGATCGAGCAGGTATCTTTGGTAGCTCATATCGATCGGATGGAAGGGCTCACCTTCCCCAACAACTGGCGGACGTCGATAACGGAGTTTTTAAAGTCCGGAGCTACACCTGTCGACCGAGAGGAGGCTCGTCTACTTCGAAAGAGGGCTGGTCGGTTCGTTCTCATCGGAGACCAACTCTACAAGAAAGCATTCTCCAGGCCTCTGCTCAAGTGCGTCAGCCCGGAGGACATCGACTACATATTGCAGGAGGTGCATTAAGGGTCCTACGGAGGACATCCGGGCGATCAGTCACTGGCGAGGAAAATCTTTCTAGCTGGATACTTCTGGCCGACCTTAGAGGGGGACGCCGCTCGGACAGTGGCTACCTGCCTGTCCTGCCAAAAGTACCATAACATCTTGCACCGCTCGACTGAGGAGATGAAGGCATCCACAGTCTCTTGCCCATTCGACCAATGGGGCATGGACATCGTGGGGTCGTTCCCCATGGTGACCGGGTAGCGGAAATTATTGCTCGTGGCAGTTGATTATTTCTCCAAATAGGTCGAGGCCGAGTCGCTGGCGAGAATAACCAAGCACCGGATTCAGAGCTACAACGAGGATAACGCCGAGCGGAGGCACTTGGAGCTGCACCTGGTGGATAAGGTGCGAGCCAAGGCTGCCATTCGACAAATGGCATACCGACAAAGAATGCGGCAGAACTACAATCGTAGGGTGATCCCGCGGTCATTTCAGGTTGGAGACCTCGTATGGAAGAAAGTCAAGCTGGTCGGCGACGTCACCAAGCTGGAAGCTCCTTGGGCTAGACCCTTTAAGGTCGTGGAAAAGCTCTGCTCGGGCGCATACTACCTAGAAGACAAGGATGGGTGATGACCCGAGCGTCCATAGAGTGCGAACCATCTCCAGCCGTACCAAACTGGATGAAAGGTGCGCTGATGTAATTAATGTCATGTATTCTCTATTTTTCTGCGCCTTTGGAGTACAGGATGGAAATTAAAAGGCTAAAGGTTGGCGAGAATCATCACCAAACGACAAGTCTTCCTCAAACCGTCGAGCGGCAACGTTAAACCCTAGAGTCGAATAGCGACTATAAACACCCGCCTTAAAGACCGTCAAGCGGTGATGTTAAACCCTAGAGTTGAGCAGCGACTATAAACACCTGCCTTGAATACTATCGAGCGGCAACGTTAAACCCTAGAGTCTAGCGACGACTATAAACACCCGCCTTAAAGAACGTCGAGCGACTACGTTAAACCCTAGAGTCGAGCGATGATTATAAACCCAAGGGTCAGGCGGCGACCTTAAACACTCGCCTTGAAAATTGTCGAGCGGCGACGTTAAACCCTAGAGTCGAGCGACGACTATAAACACCCGCCTTGAAGACCGTCGAGTGGCGATGTTAAACCCAAGAGTCGAGCAGCGACTATAAATGCACGGGTCGAGCGACGACCTCAAACTCGAGAGTTTCATCAAATCTTTGAACGTCTATAAACTCAAGGGTCGCATGGTGACCCCTCACTCGGGAGGCTAACCCCTATAACAATACGGACGCGATTCCCGTTCGGAACTGCGAATGCTTGTGAAAACATGCAAAAGAAAAAATTTTCATTGATAATAAGCCAGAAACTGCCGAGCGGCAGGTGAACATTCAAGACTACATAAAATCTCTCCTCACTCAATAGGCTCGAAGACGTCGTCCGACATCTCGTCATTCAAAAGGGACCGGTCGACGGCGCCGTCAGTCAGATGACGAGGGAGATGCCTCCGTTGCCTACAACTACTTGAATGTCCCGACCACGACCAGCTCGAAGCTGTGAACGACCCGATGAGTAACTTTATCATTGTATTCCTCCGAGCGGAGATAGTCCAGCTTCATGGCCTCGAAGCGGCTCGGCTCGGAATCTTGCTGGGCCTTCAGATCAGCTCGGGAGGTCTCCAGAGTCACTTCCAGGGCCTTCACTTACCCTTGGAGGTCAACCTCCCTAGCCGAGCGGCTTTCCCGTTCGGTAGCCAGCAAATCCAAAGTCTCCTTGAGCTTTTGATCGAGTGCCCGAGCTTCTAGATTCTTCATCTCTAGATCAATGATGACCCTGTTTTTCCTGGTGGTGGCCAACTCGATCTTCTGATCATAAGATTTTACCTTAGTTTCGAGCCGTCTTAGCATGGTAGCCCGATCGGAGGAGATCTTTCGCTCGGCCTCCAAAAGTTTCTTTGTCTTGGCCAAATCGGCCTGTAGTTTGGCGACGGAGGGGCGCTGAGAGGATGAAGCCCCGGAAATTTTGAGCTTCTTCAGCTCCTCCTCCAAGAGCGCCAAGTGGTTGCTCACCGCTACGCTCTCCACCCAGTACTGAAGCCGAACGGAAGAACATCAGTGCCGCATGGAGGTAAAATACGAATAAGATTTGAAATTAGCTTACCCCGGTGGCCTGTTGCATGTGGCTATTGCTGAGCAGCCCGGGAGACATTGTAGCAACCCGTGCCCAGGCATCCTCCCAAACCTTGGCAAGCGGCCCGCGGATCGTTATCTGGTGCTCCGGAGTTTTCGACCGATCAGTATCTAGCAGGAACTCCTCGGTCGGAAGATGCAAGATTGCTTTTATTGATCATTGTCCGCTCGGAGCAGATTGAGCAGACGCCGAGGGATCGGAAGACTGGCCAGCTGAGGCAGATTGGATGCCGGATTGCAAAATCCTCCAGCGAACCGGGGGCAAAGAACTGATCGGCTGGACGGCGATTGGGTCTGATGGCAGATCGCACTGTGATGGTGTCCGGTCGGAGGAGATCGCCTCCACCGTTTCAGGAATGACCATGGGAGAGGGGACACCTTGCTGCTCAGGAACACCAATCGCTGATGTGGTAGACCGGGATGGGGTGTTCGTGCGACGTCATTTGCGGCCGATCAGAGGCAGTTCATCGTCAGACGTTGAACCTTCGTCCCGAGCGACGGGTGGCACAACAGAAGGAACGTTCCCTCCTGCCACCTCCACGCTGGTGGTCCGAGGGGCAGACCTTCCACATGCAGTCTACGCCTCCTTGATCTCACCCTCGTGAGAGCCGACCGGCGCGAGGCCAAGGCTGGCCATCTCCTTTGCCACTGTTGCCTCGATCTCAGCATTTTTTAGCTTCATCAGGCCTGCCGCCTTTGCTCGGTTCATGATGTCAGCTGCAAAAGAATGAAAAAAATCAGTTAGATTCAAGAGAAATGGGGCAAGAAGTTTCATACCTAGGCTGCTCGGGAGCTTCATTCGGATCGGACTCAACCCGAACGCGTACATAACGCCCTCTGGAAGCAGCTTGTGGATGTCAAACTTCAAGCCTGCCAGCATGTTTGCTACGTGAAGGTAGTCCGACCGGGTCTTGTATTTCTTCAGGTCGGGCGCAGGTGGAAGTCCGACCTGCCATCTGGTTCGGAAGGGGGGCAGCTCGGGGAGTCGTATGTAGAAGAAATAATCCTTCCAATTCTTATTAGAAGTGGGCATCTTATCGAAAAAGACCAAGCCGATCCGAGACTGGAAGAGGTAGGTTCCCAGCTCGAACTGCTTGGGATAATAGAAATAGTGGAAGATCTGAGGCTTTAGAGGGATGTTATGCACTTTGAACAGTACAACTACGCCGCACAGAAGGCGAAAAGAATTGGGAACGAGCTGTGCGAGCGGGACTCGGAAGTAATTGCAAACCTCAATTATGAACGGATGGATGGAGAAGCGCAGACCGGTTATGAATTGGTCTCGGAAGAAACATATGGTGCCGTTCGAAGAGTCATTAGGCTGATCGGACACGGAGGCTAAAAGTACTTCGTGATCAGGAGGGAGGTCGAAGGTGTTTATAAGGCTCGCGACATCACCCGCGTCGAACCGATTCTCCATGGTATTGTACTAGAGACCAGGAGCGGGGTCGGATGAGCTCACCATCGCCGGAAAAGTTAAACAATGAGGTCGACGGGAGGAAGGTCGCAAGATAGAAAGCAAAGGCATAGGAAATTCACCAAGAGAGGAAAACCGAGAAGGATCGAGGAACAGAGAGGGAAAAGGAGACCTTATGAGGACAAAGAGATCACCGCCGGCGAATGTTGGGTTGCTGGAGCACTGGACGCACGTCGAACGATGTCGCCGGCGCACAGGAAGGAGATGCAAACGCTAGAACAGGAGGCGATGCTGCGGTTTATAAAGAGGGGGCTCGGCTGACTAGAGCCGTCCGATCTAGGTCGCGAGAATCGATGCACACATTCGGTTGTCGAATTCAAACCGCTAAGAGTCACATCGGCATCTGTCGCTGCGGGGCAGCATTTAATGAGTGGCATTATTACGGCATGGGCACGTGCTCGACCTTAATGGAGGGATTTGCACGAATTTTGAGGGGATTCGGATGATGTCAGCTTTGACCACGCGACCCGTGCCCTTCCGAAGAAAAATCTCGAAGTGACAATCCTCATAGCGCCGAGCAACCCACGAGAAGCCACGCTACACGAGCCGATCAGAGTCCAGCCAACACATCGGCTGAGCAGCCTAGCATCTACCAAACTAGTCCAAGCAATCGGACTTGCAGCCTCCTTCGACTAGACTTGAGGGGGAGGCATGAAATTGATCCTATCCGAGAGACGAGTCGACGGACGCTGGGGACGTGGCGCTCTCGCTGACTCCGCGTAGGCCTCCAAGTGACGTGGACCTGCAACCACAAATGGCGAGCCTGGAAGTGGTTCCAGGCGATGGCCCTTCGATGCTCAAGTCAGTCATCGGCGACAAGCAAGCGAAGTGAAGAAAAGAGCAGAGTAACTGTAGCTACAGTGGATGTGAACATACCTCCGTCGAAGCCTGGGGGTCCTTATATAGGGCTCCCAGGGGGCGCGTGTACGCTTCCCGAGGCATGCACCCTTCTTAAAACATATCTGTAAAGGCTGTGTCAGAAAAGCATGTCTGATGTCATACCTCAATAGTCCAAACATATCCTTGACGTGACAGTGGAAGCTTCCACTATACGATTCTCTGTCTGACCATGCCGCCAACCATGCCGCCTATCGGTGGCACTGTTCCCTAGGAAGATATTCTCAACTGCTTCCCTTGTCTGTTACTGGGCCGAGGGGGAGGGCCACTCAGCCAATCCTCCTGAGGCCGGGCGGAAGAACCACTCGCCTGGCCGTGACTGACCGACAGCTATCTTCGAGGCCAAGCGGAAGGGTCACTCGACCCTTGCTTAACTTCATGCCGCTGATACTAGGTCCTGAAGGAAGTCCGAGCGGAATGCCTGCTCGGCTCGTGCATGAATATTGAGTTTCTTGAGCGTCAGAAGCTCGGTGCTTGGCCGAGCTGTAGTGATGCTGAACTGGGACCCCTCGTGCCGAGTGGGCAGATGGTCCGCCCGATCGGACGAACTCCTAAGGCGTTGACCGCCTTGACTTTGACCCTCCGCATGACGATGACTTCTCCTCGGGCGGGCCCCTCTTCTTACCACCGGATCACGAGTGAATCGTCTTTTGCCACCATATCTAACGAACATAGTTAAGTTTATATTTGGAGGGTAGATTTGCAATAATGGAACAAAGTTTCAATCCCCACATGCATATGCCCTTGGGGAATTATTTCCTAGCTTCCCCCTAAGAGGTCGTTTGATACCATTATTTACCTCCTTTCCATGAGATCTTGGATGGACAATATTAGCCCCTAGGGCAAGGTTGAGCCGTTGAGTTGGTTAGTGTGGAGTAAAGTTGCTATCATAGGGCAATGATTCGAATCTCGGTAAAGTCGAGGAAAAAAAATCCTCCTCCGCACTGGTCAACTACAACTTTCCGATTTACCTCCTCATAAATGATCATGAGACCGACCGTATAGAACCACTAGGGTGACAGATTTCACCTTTTACTATCATTGGACGGACAATATTAGAGGGGTGCTTGGGTGAGTTACTCATTCTCGCTTAGAAAAAGAAATTATAAATTATATTCACCCAGCACTTATTCATTATTCTTATCCTTTTATAATAACGTAAACTTGTGAACATTAAAAAAAAAAAAAATGATAATCTTAGTTAATTTTATTGACTTGACCGGTTCGATCCTATAAAAATTTTTCATCGATTACAAGAATAAATTGGATGTAAACTTGTGAACATAAATCACACAGACAAGCGAGAACCTCCCATCCATCTTTATCTCCGTTTGCCTAAGAGAAAACCAACTAAAGTTCCAGCCACCAAACCAGCAAATCCAATCCCAGCCACCAAACCAGCAAATCCAGTCACTGTTACCGTGCCAAGAGTCTGTGATCGTGTGAGAGACGCATTGGATAAATCTGCTTGATACTGCAACCGGCACTTTTTTTCCTGGACCCTTTTACTAAGCGCAGTAATTTCCTCTGATTTTTTCTCGGCCACGGCTATATTTAATTCAAAATCATCAGTAAGCTTTTGGAGCATATGGAAGGCAGCGAGAATTTTAGACACGATGAGGGTACTGTCCCCATCGGTAAACTCTTTCTGATCGTCAGTAGCGACAGCATCAGCGGACTCATTGTCGTTGGCTTTGTTCTCGCCTACGGCGAGGGAGGTGGGAGAGGTGCGGGATTCGTCCATGAAAAGATGAGCTTTTAGGATTTAAGGTTTCTTGGAGGTGCATGGTGCGGATAGATAGAACACTATCCTATAAAAAGAGGAGCTTCTAGGATTTTGGGTTTCGCTTAGCGATTGTGCGGCAAGATAGGACACAAGCCTACAACAAGAGGAGCTTGTGGTGCGGACAGATAGAACACTAGCCTGAAGAATTGGACAACTTAAGCAAAGGTTAGTAAAATATATAAAATTGGACAGATATTAACAGGGCATGAGAATCATAAAATATTTTTTAAAAAAAAAAATAACTTACTAAAAATATTATATATAAAATATTTTATTTCAAAATATTAATAAGCGTTGTTGATTTACAACAAAATTCAACGAGCTCCTTAAGCATTTAGCATTTGTCTGATTTGATTTCTAGAGAGAGTAATATTACTGATGGAGAAGGAAGAAATCAAATATCTTATCCCTAATATCATCTGTTTCCGTGTCCTACTCGTCGTCCTAGGCACTATCGGCAGCTTCCGGTTGTCGTCCCGATCAACACTATAATCCTTGGGGAAGGTGAACACAAGGGGATCGCAATCAGCATGATCGACGTCGGAATCCGGCCGGATCTAAGCAAATTTTTCTCTACCGTCGATCTAAGCCCTTGCTCAGATCCGACCGGATGCTGACACCGATCATGCCGATGACGACTCCCTTGGGTTCATCTTCCCCAAGCATTATAATGTTGATCGAGATGATGACCGGAGGCCGCCGTCAATGTGTTAGGACGACAAGTGAGACATGAGGATAGAAAAATTTAAGAACAAAGGATTTGAACTCGAGAAGGAAGGGGGGAGTGGTTGGGTTTGTTTGGAGCTCATGAGTTATGGTTCTATTATGACACAGTCGGTCCAATAGAACCAAGTCTAGTGGTCTACGTTCAAGAATAAACTCGCTCAGATGTAAATCCAAATCTAGTTCTAAATTTCATATTTACTAAATCAATGCATATTTTTTCCCTAATAAGTCTAAAAAATTGACACATTGCCAAACCCTTATTAAAATACTTAAGTGGATTTGCAATAATAAATTTTATCGTATCGTTGGTGAATGCATGTAGAAATGAAACAGAGTTACCAAGAGTGGACATCTTTCTGTGCACAGCCGACCTAGACTCGAAGACGCCGGAGATAGCGATCTCCACCATATGCTATCATTAATGACCTACAATTGCTATTTTACTTTGTCCCCAGTATGTAGCACAGTTAGGGGTACATAATTTCATGGCCGAAAGATCTAGGGTTCGATCTTCGGAATGTCATTATCTGGGGTTAATGTCCCGACTATGCGCTTTCAACTTTGTACCTATATTTATCTCTTATCATATTCGTGGGATTAATCCTAAGGGGATAATTGATGTGACGATTTCAATTTTTTTTTTTTTTTTAATTAATGACCTACAATTGCCTGCCAAAAAACCAAAGGAGTAGACACAGTTGGATCATCGTGACGTGTATGAAAGGATTTTTAATAGATTATAAAGAAATAGTAATTTAATAATTTCATTATATTATAATCAAAATGCCCTATTTTTAATTACTCAATTTTCATCTTTTATTTAATAATATTAGGTGTATTGGTGCAATGACTTCAGGTAAAGATTGACCCAGAGTTCGAGTTAAATTTTGATGTTTAGTAATATGTGTCGATGATAGGGTGATATTCTAAAGGGAGATTGTTGGCTAAGGGTGATCAACCTTGATTTGATGTTGAGCAAGACGATAAATAGAAGAGGAGCTTATTGGAGAAGGAGATTAATGGTGAAATTGACCAAGATGGATAACGGTTTCAAAGTTTGAGTGAGAAGTCTAAATGAGTAATGATGGATGAAGTCTAAGTAGATCATAGAAGACTAGTAATATAGAACTAACCTAATATGACTCCTTAAATTTCAAAGGATTGTAATTTTTAACTCAGAACTCAGAATCAAATTTTATCGACGCTCACACGTACAAAATTTAAAAATATACATTTTACGAGAAACTCATAAGCGTCAAGTTTTTGTCGACCAAAACATCGTTTAAGTCCTTTTTAGAGTCTCCGAAGATCTTTTTACTATTTTTAGTACTTTTTATTTTTATGATATTTAGGATATTTTTGGTATTTAATGAATTATGATTCAGGGTCCTATTTTGTTATTTTTTTTCTGATAGGATTTCTTTTCGTTTTTTATAAAATAGGAATTGAAGTCCATATATTAGAATTTATTCTCTTTCTTTTAGTTCGAGGGTCTAATGTTTATATAAATATCTATTTAGCTATTTGAGGATGAATCCTCTATTATTAATAAAGTTTCTTCTTTTGGGCAAACAACATAATTTTTCTGTATTTCTTCGATTTCTCTTCTTGCCTTCTCCTCAATCCTCCTCATCGTTAGTCCGTAGAATAATCATTATCCTGCCCAGCATCAATTAAACACTTAACGGTCGGATGTTTAATAAGAAGTTGCTATGGGTGAAGTTCAAGTGAGTCATGGAGGACTGAACATTTAATACGAGATAAACGAAGTTAAAGTGGATTATGAAGGATTGAACACTTGACACTTGGTTAGAAGTCTTAATAGGTCGAAGAGGACATGATGTTAAATTTGCAAATGAAAGCTCAGATATTAGCAAGTGTAGAAAACCAAAGACCAGATATTTAACAATGGTGAAGTTCTAGTAGACAAAGATTAATTGGATACTTAGCATGAGTCTTCAGGTTCATAAAATGCAATTAAACATTTGGTTTGCTTTCTTGACATTCATGCACAGTGGTGTAGCCAGGATTTTTGATTTGTAGGGGTAATTTTTAAAAATTCATGAAAGAAGAAACGAATAACTTATAGCTCTTGGAAGATCATTGCTTTGGAGAAAAATATAGAAGATAAATAGAGAAGAAGAAGCATAAAAAAAAAAAAAACTTTACTTTCTTCTTTAGCAACCTTAACTAGTTTTGATAAGCTCAGCAATGACACAAAGAGAGCAAGGCAAGACAAAAGCATGAAATATTCTACTGTATCTATAGTTGCTCCACTTGCTCTTCATTTCTTCATCTCCGGTGATCTTACTTGAGCGTCGAAGGGTCGTCGCTGGGAACCCCTTCCCGGCTCGGCTTGTATTTGCAGGTTCTCGCTGGAGGTCCACATCACTTGGAAGTCTACGCGGAATCAGCAGGAGCGTCACGCCCCCAGCATCCGTCGACTCGTCTCTCGGACGGGATTAATTTGGCGCTTTCTGTGAGAACGCACCTGAATCCGAGCCGAGACGATGGAAGAAGCTGGACGCCAACACACTATGGGGCTCACTCAAGAAGAGCTCGACGTACTCATCCAAGCACGAGCGGCGAAAATCGTTGAGCAACAGCAAAAGGCGCTAGCCGAGCGGCTAGCACAACAGGCAACATCAGCATCCGGAGGCCGAGCAGCGCACGAAGACTGGCCGGAGCAACTCTCTATATAGAGACAGAACAAAGGCCCGATCGGCACCCAAGCGGAAGCATCGCATGCCCCAATACCATTCCATCGGGCGATGTTTCAGACGCCCTCCGAAGTAGCGCAAGCCAATCAAGATCGAGGATCTTCATCAGATGAAGCTCCCGTTCGGGATGTGAAGATGGGCAAAGCGCCCCGAGCTGATTCATCTCCCGAGCAAATTAATCGCCAGTTCTCTGAAGCGATTCTACAAGATCCTCTGCCCATGCACTATGCGCCCATGGCAATCGGGGAGTACAACGGGTCGACCGACCTAGACGACCACCTCGGTAAGTTCGACAATGCTTATACCCTCCATCAGTATAAAGATGGAGTCAAGTGTCAGGTCTTCCTTACTACGTTATCCAGCTCGGCACAACGTTGGTTCCGAAGGCTGCCAGACGGATCGATCAGAAGTTTCAAGGATTTCCGAACGGCCTTCCTCCACCACTTCGCAAGCAGCAGGCATTATCAGAAGACAAGCGTTAGCTTGTTTTCCATGAAGCAAGGGCCGAGAGAGACTCTCCAAACCTACATCCAACGCTTCAACCAGGCAGCCATGGACATCCCCACTGTCTCGTCCGAAACCATGATGCATGCCTTCACTCAAGGGCTCATCGACGGTGACTTCTTCCGTTCGCTTATCAGGAAGCCGCCCCGCAACTACGACCATATGCTGAAGAAGGCAAGCGAGTACATCAATATAGAGGAAGCCCAAGCGGCCAGAAGGAAGGAAGGACCGGCAGAACCATCAGTGCCTACCAAGCGAAGGCCGCCGATCAGCCATCAGCCTCCCAGAGGGCCTCGAGCCGAAGGAAAACGGCCACATCACGAAGCAAGGTCACACGCCGTTCAACATGTGACCTCCGACCACCCAAAGTCGAAGGGGAAGGTATGGACTCCCATGTTTTGTTCCTTCCATCAGTCGGCAAGCCACAACACCCGCGATTGTCGTGGGTTCGCCCCTGTCGCCCATCCAGCACCAAGAAACTATCGTCGCCAATCGTCATCGCTCGACCAGCGACACGGGCGTCAAAGCACCGAGCGACGAGAGACCAGACGGTCACCCAAGCGGCAGCATCATTAACCAAGGAGTGGCGACCACCCCCGAGCCTCACACGAGCGAGGTAAGACGTCCGCTCGAGAGGAGGAATATAGAAGTAATGTCGCTCAAGGGAAAATCAACATCATAGCTGGCGAACCAACCAGTGGAAATTCCAACCAGGCCCGGAAAGCATACACTCGGCGACTAGAGATACACGCCGTGGGCTACAGCCAGGAGAGGGCAAGTGGGTCCGAGATCAGCTTCTGCCCCAGGGATCTCAAGAGAGTTGAAGTGTCACACGACGACGCCCTCATTATCCGAGTGGTAATATCTAACTACACTATTCACCGCATCTTCATTGACACAGGGAGTTCGGTCAACATCATTTTCAAGAAGGTGTTCGACCAGCTTTAGATTGATCGCGCCGAGTTGCTGCCGATCACAACTCCCTTGTAAGGGTTCACGAGCAATGAGGTCCAGACGATCGGCCAAACAAGATTGGCCATATCGCTTGGAGAGGAGCCACTCCGGAGGACGCGGACTGCAAACTTCATCGTTGTGGACGCGCCCTCCGCCTACAACGTTATTTTGGGCTGACCAGCCCTCAATAAGTTCCGAGCAGTAGATCAACCTACTGCCAGAAGATCAAGTTCCCAGTCGAGGATCGGGTCAGAGAAGTAAAGGGGGACCAGCTGGCTGCTCGGCGCTGCTACGTCGAGATGATCAAAATGGAAGCGAGGTTCGATCGGAAGACCCCTCGAATCGAGGTAAACGCCGTAACCAAGAAGCCTCCTACTCTTGTTTATGAAGAAAAAGATGAAGTGCAGATACACCCCGGCCGGCCGGAGGCAACTACTTTTGTGGTGTCCGACCTAGAGGCTACCCAGAACGCAGAACTGATCTGATGTCTTCAACAAAATCATGATGTATTCGCATGGTCTACGCACGAGCTGCCCGGTATATCACCAAGCATTGCACAGCATGAGCTACACGTCCGAACGGACGCTAGTCCGGTGAAACAGAAAAAGAGAGACTTCAGTGCCGAACAGAATGTCATCATCCAGCCAGAGGTCGAGAAGTTGCTGGAGGCCGGTCACATACGCGAAGTTCAGTTTCCAAGATGGCTCGCCAACATGGTGCTTGTCTCAAAGCTGGCCAACAAATGGCGGGTCTGCATCGACTTCCGGGACTTGAACAAAGCATGCCCGAAGGATTTCTATCCCCTGCCCAGGATCGATCAGATGATGGACTCGACTGTTGGGTTCGAGTTGATATGCATGCTGGATGCATATCAAGGGTATCACCAGGTACCGCTCGGCCTGAAGAATGTTGGGGCTACTTACCAGCGGCTCATGAATAAGGTGTTTTGGAAGCAGATCGGACGAAACATGGAGGTATACATTGACGATATACTTATTAAATCCCTCCAAGCTGTCGATCTCTGTGCAGATATAAAGGAGACCTGCCAGACGCTCTAGAAGTACGGAATCAAGCTGAACCCAAGTAAGTGTCTATCCGGCGCGAAAAGCGGACGGTTCCTCGGCTATATCGTCACCGAGCGGGGAATTGAGGCCAACCCCAGCAAAGTAAAAGCACTCCAGGATATGCCGCCTCCAAGAAACCTGAAGGAAGCTCAGCGTCTTACCGTGCGGATAACAGCTTTATCAAGGTTCATCTCAAAATCTGCCAATCAGAGCTTACCCTTTATCAAAATCTTGCGTCGAGCCACAAGGTTTCAATGAGACGAGGAGTGTGATCGGGCATTCGAGGAACTCAAGGCCTATCTCAATTCCCTGCCTGTGCTAACCAAGCCAGTGGTCAGCGAGCCCCTAAAGATTTATCTGTCCTCGACCGAGCACGCAGTCGGCTCGGCTTTTGTAAGGCCAAACAACGAGCAGCCTGTGTACTTCTTGAGCCATATATTAGAAGACACCGAATCCCGCTACACTGGTCTCGAGAAGCTCGCTTTTGCATTAGTACTCGCCGCTCGGAGTTTCCACCCATTTTTCCTTGCACACACCATCATAGTGATGACTAACAGTCCTCTGGGAAGAGTCCTCCTCAATCCAGAGAAATTCGGACGGCTAATTAAATGGACCACGGAACTCAGCGAGTTTGAAATCCAGTATCAACCCCGAACAACTATTAAGGCACAGTCCTTGGTGGACTTTGTCACCGAGGTACAGAATCTCAAACCCGAAGCCACTTGGAAGGTATATGTGGATGGATCGTCCACCCGGCAAGGGAGTGAGATTGGTATAATAATGATCTCTCCCCAGAACGAGCGGATGCATCTGTCCATTCGGTTAGACTATCGAGTGACCTACAATGAAGCAGAGTACGAGGCGCTCATAGCCGGACTGTAAGCTGCTCGGCACGTTGGGGCTATCAAAGTGTTGATCCACTTGGATTCTCAATTAGCCGCCCAGCAGCTTACGGGGACATTTGAGATCAGTAACACCCGGCTCAAGCTCTATGCGAAGGCTTTTGAAAACCTGAAGGCCAACTTCCGGGAGGTTATCATACAAAAGATCCCCCGAGTGGAGAACCAGGCAGCAGACGAGTTGGCCAAGCTCGCTAGCTCAATATCGTCGATCGTCATTCAGCAACCGATCGAGCAGGTAGCCCTAGTGGCCCACATCAACCGTATGGAGGGACTCACCTTCCCCAATGACTGGCGGACGGCCATAGCAGAGTTTTTAAAGTATGGAGCCACACCATCCGATCAGGAGGAGACACATCTGCTTCGCAAGAGGGTCGGTCGATTCGTCCTCATCGGAGACCAGCTCTACAAAAAGGCATTCTCCAGGCCTTTGCTTAAGTGCGTCGGCCCGGAGGATGTCGACTATATCCTGAAGGAGGTGCATCAAGGATCATGCGGTGGGCATCCGGGCGGCCGTTCACTAGCAAGGAAAATCTTGCTGGCTGGATATTTTTGGCCAACCTTACAGGAGGATGCCGCTCGGACTGTGGCTACTTGCCTGTCCTGCCAGAAGTACCACAATCTCTCGCATCGCCCGACGGAGGAGATGAAAGCATCCACAGTCTCTTGCCCGTTCGACCAGTGGGGCATGGACATCGTGGGGTCGTTCCCCATGGCAACCGGATAGCGGAAATTCCTGCTCGTAGCGGTCGACTACTTTTCTAAATGGGTCGAGGCTGAACCATTGGCAAGGATAACCGAGCAGATGGTCAAGAAGTTCATCTGGCAACACATAATTTGTTGATTCGGCATCCCTCGGAGGCTCGTCTCGGACAACGAAAGATAGTTCATCGGGCAAGGTCTCAAAGAATGGTGCGAGGGTTACGACATTCAGTAAGCCTTCACCTTCGTAGCATACCCCCAAAGCAACGGGCAAGCCAAAGTCACCAACCGAGAAATCCTGAGAATCTTGCGGGTTCGGCTCGACCATGTAGGTGGAAGCTGGGTGGACGAGCTTCCAGGTGTACTATAGGCGATACATATGACACCTAAGGAGGGACTGGGGTCACCCCATTCCACTTGGTGTATGGAGGAGAAGCTGTCGTCCCCGTCGAAGTCGGAGTAGAATTCGACAGGATCCAGAGCTACAGCGAAGACAACGCCGAGCGGCGGCACTTGGAGCTGGACCTGGTGGATGAGACGCGAGCCAAGGCTATCGTCCGGCTAATGGAATATCGGCACAGAATGAAGCAAAACTACAATAGGCAAGTAATACCCAGATCGTTTCAGGTCGGGGACCTCGTGTGGAAGAAAGTCAAGTCGGTTGGCGACGTCACCAAGCTGGAAGCTCCTTAGGCCGGACCCTTCAGGATCGTGGAAAAACTCCGCTCAGGCGCCTACTACCTAGAAGATGAGAACGGACGGATATTAGAACGCCCATGGAGTGCTAACCATCTTCAGCCGTACTGAGCTGGATGAAAGGTGCGCTGATGTAATTAATATCAATGTATCTTTGCATTCTCCTGCGCCCTTCAATTGCAGGCTAAAAATCAAAAGTGAAGGTTAGCCGAACTTAACGTCGAACGGCGATTATTCATCAAACCGTCGAGCGGCGACGTTAAACCCTAGGGTCGAAGAAGCAACCATAAATACCCGCCCTAAAGACCGTCGAGCGGCGACGATAAACCCCAGGGTCGGAGCGGCGACCATAAATACCCACCCTGAAGATCGTCGAGTGACGACGTTAAACCCCAGGGTTGAAGCGGCGACCATAAATACCCGCCCTAAAGATCGTCGAGCGGCAACGATAAACCCCAGGGTCGGAGCGGCGACCATAAATACCCGCCCTGAAAACCGTCGAGCTGTGACGTTAAACCCCAGGGTCGAAGCGGCGACCATAAATACCCGCCCTGAAAACCGTCGAGCGGCGACGTTAAACCCCAGAGTCGAGCAGCGACTATAAACCCCAGGGTCGGAGCAGCGACCATAAATACCCGCCCTGAAGACTGTCGAGTGGCGACGTTAAACCCCAGAGTCGAGCGGCGACTATAAACCCTAGGGTCAGAGCAGCGACCTTAAATATCCGCCTAGAAGACCGTCGAGCGGCGACGTTAAATCCCAGAGTCAAGCGGCGACTATAAATCCCAGGGTCGGAGCGGCGACCATATATACCCGCCTTGAAAACCGTCGAGCGACGACGTTAAACCCCAGAGTCGAGCGGCGATTATAAACCCCAGGGTCAGAGCGGCGATCATAAATACCTGCCCTGAAGACCGTCGAGCGGCGACGTTAAACCCCAGAGTCAAGCGACGACTATAAACCCTAGGGTCGGAGCGGCGACCTTAAATATCTGTCTGGAAGACCGTCGAGCGACGACGTTAAATCCTAGAGTCGAGCGGCGACTATAAAACCCCGCCTTGAAAGTCGCTTAACGACAACGGTAAAGCTAATAGTCAAGCGACGACTCTAAATTCAGGTCCTCCCAAAAAGAGATGAGCAAATATAAAATCAAAGGTCGAGCGGTGGCCCCAAGGTCAAGAGGTGACCCTAGCGAATCTAGTAATTGTCGAAGCTCAAGTAGCCCGATCGGGCCTACACAATCTATCGAAAGAATAAGCAAACATGGGAAGACTGCAAAAGTTCATTAATAACAAAAATCTACTGAGCGGAAGGTATACATCCCAAGCTTACAAAATCACTCACTCCAAATAGTCAAAGATCTCGTCTAGTATGGAGTTAAGGAGCCCGGCGCTGCCCAGGGCAGGGATAGTCATGGCTTCAGGGAGATGACCCTTTGCCTTCAGATAAGCGACCATGGCGTTGATGGCCAGCTCGAACGCGTTGACGAGTTATTCGCATGCCTTTTTAACGAATTCTTCCGAGCGGATATAGTTTTACTTCATGATAGCAAATCGGCTCGACATCTTGGTATTCCTGCATAACAGCACGGGAGGCTTCAAGGGTGTCCTGCAGGGTCTTCAGGTCCTCCCGAAGAGCGGTCACCTCCACCGAGTGGTCGTTCCGCTCAACGTCCAGCAGATCCGCCAGCTCCTTGACTCTTTGCTCCAGGGCCCAAGCCTCCGTATTCTTTGTCTCCAGATCGGCGATGGCCTTGCTTTTCCTGGCCGTGGTGGCCAGCTCAATATTTTGGTCGTATGACTTGACCTTGGCCTCGAGCCGGTCCATCATAATCTTCCGATCGGAGGAGGTCTTTTGCTCATCCTCCAAGAGCTTCTTGGTTTTGGCTAGATCGGCCTGAAGCTCGGCGTAAGAAGGCCCTTGGGAAGGGGCTCCACCGGAAATTTTGAGCTTCTTAAACTCCTCCTCCAAGAACGTCAGGCGGTTGCTCGCCGCCACGCTCTCCACCCAGTACTACAGCCGAGCAGGAGAACGTTAGTACCGAACGGAGGTAAAACTAAGATAAGTTCGATATAAAAAACTTACTCCTGTGGCATGGGATAGGTGGTTATTTCCGAGCACCCCGGAGGCATTGTCGCAACCCGAGCCCGGGCCTCCTCCCAAACCTTTGCTAGCGGCCCACGAATGGTTATTTGATGTTCCAGAGCCATGGGTCGATCAGCCTGCGATAGGTACTCCTCAGTCGGAAGATGCAAAATTACTTTTATTGATCGTCGACCGCTCGGGGTTGATTGAGCAGATGCCGACGGACCGGAGGATTGGCCGATCGGAGCAGATTGGATTCCTAACCACAGAACCCTCCTACGAGCTGGGGAAAGGACGCTGATCAGCTGAACAACGATCAGATCGGATGGGAGGTCGCATTGCAACAGGGTACGATCGGAGGATATGACCTCCACAGTTTCGGGAGCGACAGGGAGAGGAACGTTCGTCTGCTCTAACGAGCGCACTGCCGAAGTGGCTGAGCGGGTGGGCGTGCCCGTCCGACGTCGCTTGCGACCTGCCAAAGGAAGCTCGTCACCTGACTCGGACCCCTCTGTCTGAGTGGATGGCTGTGCACCAGAAGGTGCGGCCTCCCCTGCCACTTCAATGGGAGAAACCCGAGCGTCGGACCCTTCGCCAACAGTCTGGGCTTTTTCGCTCTCACCTTCATGAGAGCCGACCGACGCCAATCCCAGGCTCTCCATCTCCTTGGTTGCAGCTGCCTCGACCTCTGCAGCCTTAAGTTTCATCATGCCGAGCGCCACCGATTTCATCATGGTGTCAGCTGCAAAAGAAAAGAGGAAAATCAGTTAGACCCAAAGAAAAAAGTTGAGGAAAATTCTTACCCAAGCCGCTTGGGAGCTGTGTTCGGGCAGGACTCAACCTGAACATATACATCACGCCCTCTAGCAACAACTTATGGATGTCGAATTTCAAGCCTGCCAGCATGTTCGCCGCGTGAAGGTAGTCCGGGCGGGTCATGTACTTCTTCAGCTCGGGCGGGGGAGGGAGTCCGACCTGCCACTTGGTTCGGAAAGGTGGTAGCTTTGGGAGTCACAGATAAAAGAAGTAGTTATTCCAGTGTTTATTGGAAGTCGGCATTTTATCAAAAAAAGACTAAGCCTATCCAAGACTAGAAAAGATAGGTGCCCAGCTCGGACTGATTAGGGTAGTAGAAGTAATGGAATACTTGAGGTTTGAGGGGAATATTGTGGACTTTGAACAATACCGCGACACTGCATAGAAGGCGAAAAGAGTTGGGGACAAGCTGGGCGAGAGGAATGCGAAAATAGTTGCAAACTTTAATGATGAACGAATGAAGGGGAAACCGTAGACCGGCCACAAACTGATCACGAAAAAAACAAATGGTGCCGCGCGGCGGGTTATGTGGCCGGTCGGAAGATGAAGCAAAACTATTTCATGGTCCTCAGGGAGGTCAAAGGCATTTGCCAGGTTCTCCGCATCGCCCGCGTCAAACCGGGTCTCCATGGTGGTGTACCATGGGCCGGGAGCAGGGTCAGCCGGCTGAGAGGAAGTGGCCATGATCGGAAAATGAAGAAGCAGAAGGATCGCTAAAAGAAGTCACTGGAAAAATCAGAGAGCATATCGACAGGAGAAAGTTCACCAAGCAAGATGGCGTAACGACAAAGAACGCTAAAAGGCTAGAAATGAGGACGAAGGAACAAAAGTGAGAGCTTAGAGAACAGGGATCGCCAGAGCACTAAGCACGGACAGTCGACGGAGCATTGAGCACAGAGTCGTCGGAGCACACGAATGCGAGGGCAGCGACAATGAAATAGAAGATGGCATAGCGGCTTTATAAAGATCGGGCTCGGCCGAGCGAAGCCGTCCGATCTAGGTCACGGGAATCGATGCACGCATCCGACGGTTGAATTTAAACCGCCACACGTCACATCACCTCTGACGCTTCGATCGCGGGATGACGGCGGCGGCGCCACGTGGCGTTCGCTTACAGGCAGTCATTAAATGAGCCCCATTACCGGGCATGGCCGCGTGCTCGGTCTTAATGGTGGTGATTTACATAAGCTTCGAGGAGATCCGCGGGATGTCAGCATTGACCACCCTTGGACCGCCATGCCAAACAGCAAATTTTACAAGTGCTAACGTGCACGACGCCGGTCAGCATCAAGGAGTGGTATAAGGGCTGACCGCCACCCTCCAAGGGGCCAATCGGAGGATCACCTGTGTCACGGCCGATCAGCTGTCAAATCACCAGACTAGGAGTTCAGTCAGTCGGACTTACAATCTTCTTCGACTAGACTTGAGGGGAGGCACGTGATCTGGTGGTAAAAGGAGGGGGCCCGCCCGGACAGTGGTCAGGGGCGCCATGGAGGTCAAAGTCAAGGTGGTCAACACCTTCAGGGTTCGCTGAGCAGGATGACCCACCTGGATGATCGGCCAGGGTAGCACTCAAGCCAGATCTACAACAACTCGACTAAGCGTCGAGCTTCCGTCGCTCACAAGGCTTGAGTATGGGAAGATGAAGGCTGAGCGGCTACCCGGCTCAACCGAACAGTGGACCTAGCCCCGATTGGGCAGTCATGGCCCCTACACAGTAGTGGGAAGCGGACTGTCCGCCGAGCGGACTTCTCGATCAGCTCGGCCATGGTGGCATCCGGATAGGTTGGCCGAGCGGCTCTCCCGCTCGGCCAGATAACAGACAAAAGGAGTAGCTGGCAACATCTTCCTCGAGACAAGCGCCGCCGACGGGCAGCATGGTCGGCGACCGGATCAGACAGAGAATCGTACGGTGGAAGCTTCTACTATCACGTCAGAGATATGCTCGGGATGTTAAGGTATGGTGTTAGCCACGCTTTTCTGACACAGCCTATCCAGGTATGCTTTGAGGAGCGTGCACGCCTTGGTAAGCGTGCATGCGCCTCCCGGGAGTCCTATATAAGGACCCCCAGACTTCGACGGAGATATGCGAAATCTTCTACTGTAATTATAGTTGCTCCACTTGCTCTTCATTTCTTCATCTCTGGTGATCTTACTTGAGCGTCGGAGGGTTGTCGCCGGGAACCGCTTCCCGGATCAGCTTGTGTTTGCAGGTTCTCGCCGGAGGTCCACATCACTTGGAAGTCTACGCGGAGTCAGCAGGATGCACCACGTCCCCAGCATCCGTCAACTCGTCTCTCGGACGGGATCACCAAGTATATAAAAATACTTATGTGAATAATATACTTTATAAACATAAGTGTTACTAACCTTAAATCCCCTAAATACTTAGGTAAAAAAAATTGTATTAAGGCTTTGAACGTTAACATACCCAAACTGTAGTGTTAACTTAAGGAGGAGAGATAAATTGAGAGTAATAAATCAATGGGGTATCAAATTCAGGGGGAAGTTCAAATTTTTTAATATATTTACTTAAAAAATTATTTTTTTAAAATTTTTTATTAAAAATTTCTTAGATTTTTTTTTTTTATCAAATTTCTCGTTCAAATCTCTTTAGAAAATCTCACCTCAATTTTTTTTAAAAAAAATATACTTTGAAAATCTTACTTTAAATATTTTTAACAAATATTTTCAAAAGCTTTACTTTAAAATTATGTCAAGTTCAGGGGGAGAATTAATTGTTTTCATACTTATTTTCCTTTTATTTTGAATTAGTTTTTGAAAAATATTTTCTTAAAAATATTCTCAATGTGTTTAAAAATCTGACTTATCTTTACAAATCTAATTCGATAAACCTATTTTTTAAAACTAACTTTTATAAAACTAAGTTTTTTTTTTTAATTTGGATCTTAAAAGATTGATTTTTTTTTTTAAAAAACTTAGTTTTGAAAATTGAATTTTTCAAACTTAAAAATTAGATTTTATTTAGTTTTGAAAATTAGTTTTTTCAAACTTAATTTTGAAAATTAAAATTTTCAAACTTAGTTTTGAAAATTAAAATTTTCAAACTTAACTTAGTTTTGAAAATTGGATCTTACTTAATTTTAAAAATTGATTTTATCCAATTAGTGGTGAAATTTGGATTTTATAGACTTGGCTTTAATAATCCTACTTTTGTAAATTGGTATACTTGCAAATTAGCCTTTATAAAACTTATGTTTGAAAAGTGTCTTAAGTTTATAAGTTTTTTGAAAATAAAGTTAATTTGCAAAATTTGTCTTTAAAAACTAACTCTAAATTTTACAAAGTTAGTAAGTTATCTTTTTAAATTAGTTATTTTTTTAACATAGCTATTTTTTGAACAAGTTAAAAGATAAAGTTTAAAACAAAATATTTTATGTTTCCTAATTTAACTCCCCCGCATCTGACTTTAATTCAGATTCTCTATTATCCTTTCAAAATTGTTTATTTTTATTTGTTTTATGTTATTTTTGATGAATGCCAAAGGGGGAGGGTTAGATGGTTTAAGTTAGTTAAACACAAAAATACCAAATATAAGATAAGGCTAACTAACTTAAAAACTAAATTGCTTGTTTTACTTGCATATGTTTCACTAACTTAACCCAGGTTGTCATTGCATCAAAAAGGGAGAGATTATTGGTGCGTCTAACTCAAGTTTTGATGAATGACAAAGTAGGTTAAGTTAGTTTATTTGTTATCTAACACTCTGACCAAGTGTGCAGAAGAAGTTCAGCTAGGTCGACGGGCCGATCGGATAGCTGGCACGAAGTCCAGACGAGTCGACGGGCTGACCGGACGTTTGGCACGAAGTTCAGCTAGGTCGACAGGCTGACCGGATAGCTGGCACGAAGTCCAGATGGGTCGACGGGTTGACCGGACGTCTAACAGGTAAGTTGATGCAAGTCACTGGAAGGGAGGGACTATGAGGACGCGTTCCTGGGAAGGGAACTTAGGCGTCGATCCAACTTAGAACCATTTCGGAACTCTAAGTTGAGATCTTGACTAGATTCCAGTCTCAGTGAGACTGAATCTAATTACTACTATATTCTTTTAACTGTGCTAACACTTTGTTTTGTATGGTAGTTTTGCATTTTGCCTCGGACTAATGTTTTTTTGCAGGTTGATGGAAAACAGAGGTTCGGGCGCCGGAATGGATCCGAGCGCCCGGAGTCTGGGCACCCGAAATGCAAGTTTTATCCTCAACACGCATCGCCACGTAGAGCACCCTGGTTGGCTGGGTTACGTCACATTTCAGGTGCCCAGAACCTCCTATATAAGGAGGGCGAGCCCTGAAGCAAAGAACAACTGACAACAAGATCTTCCAAAGCTTGCTCTACTGTGTTGTGCTCTTGCGACGCTGCGAAGCTCCTCCGACAACGCGCTTCTTTTTCATTCCTTATTTATTATCGGTATTGTTTCTTTAAAAGCAATTGTAATTTCACTTGTAATATTTCAAATTGCTAGTGGATTTCCCAACGAAAGCACTTGACGAGTAGGAGTCGACGAAGGCTCCGAACCAAATAAAAAATTACTTGTGTTAGCATTGTTGTGTTTTCGCTTTTTCCGCTGCGTACTTGCGATAAATTTTAAATCACTATTCACCCCCTCTAGCGAATTACTCGATCCAACAGATGCTACGTCGAGATAGACAAGTCCAAAGCAAAAGTCGCTCGGAAGAATCCGCGCCTGGAGGTAAACGCTATCGCTGAGAAGCCTCCTACTCCGATATACGAGGGAAATGAGGAGGTTCAGAACTACCCAAGCCGGACGGAGGCTACCACCTTCATAGCAGCCGATCTGGAGAGCAAACAGAAGGAAGAGTTGGTCACATCCTACTACTTGGAGGAGGGATGAAGGAAGCTCAAGCGGCCGTGGAGCGCGAATCATCTCAAACCCTACAAGGTTGGATGAGAGGTGCGCGAGTGAATACATACGAGTGAACGCATGTATTTGTGTATGAATGTAGGACAAAAATGAATAAAAGTGAAGTATGTCACTCGAGCTAAATCCTCAATCTTTGTCCACATCAACGGTCAAGTGGCAACCTTAAACCCAAGTTTTCATCAATGGTCGAGTGACGACCTTAAACCCGAGTCTTCATCAAAGGTCAAGCGGCGACCTTAAACCCGAGTCTTCATCAATGGTCGAGCGGCGACCTTAAACTTGAGTCGTTACCAACGGTCGAGCGGCGACCTTAAACCCGAGTCGTCACCAACGATCGAGCGGCGTCCTTAAACCCCGATCTTCACCAAAGGTCGAGCGGCAACCTTAAACCCCGGTCTTCACCAACCGTCGAGCGGCGACCTTAAACTCGAGTCTTCATCAACGATCGAGCGGCGACGTTAAACCCTGGTCTATATCAAATCGTCGAGCGGCAACGTTAAACCCTGGTCTATGTCAAATCGTCGAGCGGCAACGTTAAACCCTGGTCTATGTCAAATCGTCGAGCGGCAACGTTAAACCCTGGTCGACATCAGCGGTCAAGCGACTACCTTAAACTCAAGTCTTCACCAAACGGTCGAGCGACGACCTTAAACCTAAGTCGTCATCAACCGTCGAGCGGCGACCTTAAACCCTTGGCTCGGTAAGCGATGAAGCATCGATCTTAACTCAAGAATGATGAACGACTGATCATAAACACAACCGGCCTAAAAGCTTCAAATCTTCAAATTATGGTAATCGTACGGGGCTATTCTACTATGGCTTTTCGTCACCGATCGGAAGGATACCGCTCAGGGTTTAGCGTGGAAGCATGAACTAAAATGCAAATTAAAGCAAAAGTGGTCGAATGGTAACAAGAGGATGAACAAATACGAGAATATTGTCGAACGGGCTAGTGCTGTCAAGATGAGAAAAATATGAGAATACGCCGAACAGACAATAATGCATTGATACTTCAAAGGATTACAAAAAAGGCGAGTACATGATCACTCGAGCTATGGTCACTCCAGATAATCTAAGACATCGTCGGGCAGCGACTTGGTCAACTTATCCCGACTGATGACCTTGCTCGACACGGAAGCACAGACATAGCTGCATGCCTGTAGTTGGCCGAACGTCCCTTCGATGGGCAAATTGAAGAGATGAAGCGCTTGGTCGGCAACCCTGTCGTTGAAAGCATCCGAGCGAATATAGTTTTTCTTCACAGCCTCAAATCGGATAGGCTCGGCATCTTGATTGGTCTTCATAGCCACTCAGGAGGCCTCCAACTCATCCTTCACAGTGGCTAGCTCCTCATTTTTGGCGGAGAGTTGGCCTCGGAGGGAAGTTTCTTCGGTCGACCGGCTATTCCGTTCAACTACCAAAAAGTCTTCAGCTTCCTTGAGTTTCTTGGCTAGGGCCCGTGCTTCTTTATTCTTCAGGTCCAAGTCTTCAATGGCCCGAATTTTCCTCGCATTGGCATATTCGATCTTAGCGTCGAAGGTGGTGACTTGCTTGTTGAGCCGAGCCAGCAAAAAGGCCTGCTCTTTGCTCTTCCCCCGCTCAGCTTCGAGAAGCTAATTTCTCTTCGCCAGATCGGCCCTCAGCTTGGTCACCTCAGCATTTATCGGCCCTTGAGAGGAGGATGATGGGCCCTCGACGCTTTCAGTTTTTTGACTTCCTCCTCCAGAAAGGCCAACCTCTGGCACATAGTCAGGCTCTCCACTCAATACTGCGAATGATCGGGAAAAGGTAAGCACCGATCAGAGGTAAAGTAAAAAAAATAAATGGAAGTACGACACTTACCCCAGTAGACATCTGGGTATGGCTGTTCGCGAGCGCCCCAGGAGGCATGACCGCTGCGCGGGCTCGGGCGTCACCCCATATCTTGACGAGCGACCCTTAAATATGAATTTGGTGCTTGGGGGCTCGGGACTCGGCGCTAGACTCACGCCACTCCTCAGTAAGGAGAAGAAGAATCGCTGTTATATGGCGTTGGCCACTCGGGGCAGATTGGGCCGAAGCCGCTCGGCCGGACGATCTGGATGAAGATGTCAGGCGAATGCTAGATTTTTTGACCTTCGATGGTGGCGGCACGAAGGACATTGGTGGCGCAGCAAGAGTTCCCTACAGCAGACCAGAGAGTGATGGCGTCCGATTCGAGGACATGGGGGGTCGCAGTTTCTTGGACGGTAGGGGTTGAAGTTTCAACCCGCTCTGCGGACCGTACCACCGAGGAAGCAGATCGGGATGAAGGCTCCGCTCGGCGCCTCTTGCGCCTTATCAATGGTTCTCTTGATTAGGTCGAACCCTTGGCCTGAGCGACAGTACGCCGCTCGGAGGGAGGGTGTGATCCACCAGCCGCTCCATCGCTGGGCGTCCAGCTGGCTACCCCTCCGCTCACCAATGTTGGACCCTGTGGTAGTTTTGATGTGATTAACCAAGTTAGTTAGGTCCTGCGTTGTGTCTGAACCCTGTGTCTGAGTGTGCAGGAACTTAGGAGCGCAGGAAGTCGAGCGGAAGACGCAGCTAGCGAGAAGGACGGCACGGGAAGGGAGCCGACGGGCTCGGTGCGTCCGAAGGACGAGAGAGCTGCGGAAGAGTACTCCGGTGGAGCGAGAAGAACGTGCACGGCGTTCGAGGGATGAGAAGTCGGACGGAAGCCTGCTCGAGGAGAAGGCCGGGAACTAGGTTCGGGTGAGCCCTATTCCGGATGGCTGGAATCACCCAAGGAGCCGAACCGGAGCAAGTCAACTGGAGTTGACTTGTCAACGGTTCGATCGACCGAACCTATTGATCGGTGAACCGAACCCTTCATTAACCGAAGTCAATCAGCAGCCAACCGCCAATGCCACGTCAGAAGACACGTCAGAAGCTGACCGTTGGTAAAGCTGATCGGTCGACCGAACCTCCTGATTGGTCGACCGAACCAAAGTTGATCCACAGACTTAGTCGAGCAAACTGATCGGGCCAACTCAGCTGGAGACCGTTGGCCGATCGATCGACCGAACATAAGGAGCGGTCGACCGAACAAAAGCTCATCCTCAGATACTGCACCTGGACGGAAGACTGGGCAGGTACAGCAGGTTCGGTCGACCAAACCTGGGGATCGGTCGACCGATCCCTCTCGAGTCAAACCTGATCCCGAAGGATCAGGTGATCTGATAAGCTCAAGAACCCCTATATAAAGAGGGTCTCGGGCAGCTTTAGAGAACAACGATTTCATACGAAACCCAACTCTTGTAATCTCTGTTTAAGCAACCTCTGTGCTCTCAAAGTGTAAAAAGCTTCTCCGCCTTCAAAGAAGGAGTTTCTTACTGCGCTTTCCATCGCCCTGGATTAACAACCCTCTTGGTTGTAACCAGGTTAAAAAAATCTGTCTTCATTTCTCTTTCTTTTATTTAGTGTTGCATTATTTAAGAGTTGAAACGCTTTGAGGAGGGTAACTTTTATTTGCAGGCAATTCACCCCCCTTTTGCCGGTCCTCGCTGCACCTACAAGTGGTATCAGAGTCTGACAGCCTCAGAAGGACTAACCGCCGTCTGAAGCACTAAGATCAAGACAATGGCCGGTGCGAACATTCATCCCCCGAAGTTCGACGAAGATTTCGCTACATGGAAGCGAAAAATGGAGGTATTCTTTAAAATAAACTTTGATATTTTAATTACTATGAAATATGATTTTGCAGCTCCTAAAGACAAAGAAGAAAACACATGGAGCAAGAAGGAGTAAGCTGATTTCGTCGCCAACGGAAAAGCTGAATTCCACCTCCTCAGCGTTCTGCCACCTCAGGAGGTAAGTCGGATCGGAAGCTACAATTCAACAAAAGATCTCTGGGAGAAATTCCTGGAGCTTCACGAAGGTACCTCTGAAGCGAAGCTGGCGTGGCGCGACATCCTCCGGATGCTGATAACGTAACTAATGAACCTTGGAGAAGAAGTAACCAACCGGGATTCCATCAGATACGCGCTCAATGCCTTCCCAAGAAATTCAGAATGGGCGTCCTTAGTAGATGCTTACTACATCTCTAAGGACTTTGAGGTAAGTAGTTTAGAAAATTTGTTTTCAACTTTCGAACTTCACGAGTCTCGACTTGCAAAAAAACCAGTAGAGAAGTCGAACCTCAACATTGCCCTACGAGCTGAAAAGGACGATCTCGACTCCAAAGCGTCAATCGACGAAAACGAAGCTGCGTTAATGGTAAGACGGTTTAATAAGTTTTTTTAAATCTAACAAGTTTAGATCGCAGTCAAGTAAACGCCATCAAAAAGGAAGGACAGTCCGGTGCTACAATTGCAACGAAGAAGGGCACATCAAGGATGATTACCCAAAATTGAAGAGCAAACAGAAAGATAAGGAAAGAAGCAAGAAGCCAGCTCGACCCAAGCACAAAAATCTGAAGGCGACATGGGACGACTCTTCATCCTCCGAGTCAGAAGTCGAAGAATTCTCAGGACTAGCACTGATGGCCAACCATCAGCTAGAAGAAACATCTAGCTCAGAAATGAGCATTCATGAAGGGGGAGAATCATCAAAAGAAGAAAGCAACAGTGAAGGGGGAGCGTCACCAGACCAGGTAAGTAAGGTACGCAATCTAACCCCGACTCAATATTTTAAATTTATTAAAGCTCTTTCTAAAGAATTAGATAAATTAGAAAAAGAAAATGAAAATTTGAAATCAGAAAATGAAGATTTAAAATTGAAAATTGAAAATTTGAAATATGATGCATGCTTAAAGATAAATACTTTTCCAAAATCAAAACTTAAAATTTATGGAAAATTAAATTGGTATATAAGGAAGCATCAGGGTCAACTTAGGAAAATTCCTAAGAATTATATACCCCCTAAGTTTTTGACTAATCATGTAGGAAGGAACCTTTATTGGGTTCCAAAATCTGTGCTAAACTAAGCTCTTTAAATTAAAAAGCTTTATAGAAAGAAAATTAAACATTTTCCTTATGAAGGCTTTGTCTAAGGAAGTGGTTGTTGCTCCAATAACCAAGAAGGCCTAGTGCCTCGCCACGACCTTGAAGCTGAAATATTGAAACAAAATATTTAATTAACTTTCCAAAAAAGCATTAAAAGTAAAATTAAATGCTTTGAAAGTGTACAAACATTTTTTTTTTTACTTTTCTAAGTTTTGGATTTTTTTAAAAATGTTTTTAACTTAGAAAATAGATTTTTACTTAGAAGTTTTTTTTTTCTATCTTAAGAACTTGCTTCCCCGTTTTTGCTATGATCAAAGGGGGAGAGAAAAAAGTACAAGTTTAGGGGGAGTTAGGGGAGTTAGGAAAATTAAAAGTTTAAATTTTTAATATTTTTCTAAATAGTGTTGCAATTTTATGTTATTGCAAATCTTATGCTTAAAATGCTAGTTTAGTCATTTTTCTTTAAAATTACTTTTTGTGTCTGTTTTATCCTAACTTGAACTTGGGTTGATGCACATCGAAAAGGGGGAGATTGTTGGACCCCGTGGTAGTTTTGATGTGATCAACCAAGTTAGTTAGGTCCTGCGTTGTGTTTGAACCCTGTATCTAAGTGTGCAGGAACTTAGGAGCGCATGAAGTCAAGCAGAAGACGCAGCTAGCGAGAAGGACGGCACAGGAAGGGAGCCGACGGGCTCGGTGCGTCCGAAGGACGAGAGAACTGCGGAAGAGTACTCCGGTGGAGCGAGAAGAACGTGCGCGGCGTTCGAGGGACGAGAAGCTGGACGGAAGCCTGCTCGAGGAGAAGGCCGGGAACTGGGTTCGGGTGAGCCCTATTCCGGATGGCCGGAATCACCCAAGGAGCCGAACCGGAGCAAGTCAACTGGAGTTGACTTGTCAACGGTTCGATCGACCGAACCTATTGATCGGTCGACCGAACCCTTCATTAACCGAAGTCAATCAGCAGCCAACCGCCAATGCCACGTCAGAAGACACGTCAGAAGCTGACCGTTGGTAAAGCTGATCGGTCGACCGAACCTCCTGATCGGTCGACCGAACCAAAGTTGATCCACAGACTTAGTCGAGCAAACTGATCGGGCCAACTCAGCTGGAGACCGTTGGCCGATCGGTCGACCAAACATAAGGAGCGGTCGACCGAACAAAAGCTCATCCTCAGAGACTGCACCTGGACGGAAGACTGGGCAGGTACAGCAGGTTCGGTCGACCAAACCTGGGGATCGGTCGACCGATCCCTCTCGAGTCAAACCTGATCCCGAAGGATCAGGTGATCTAATAAGCTCGAGAACCCCTATATAAAGAGGGTCTCGGGCAGCTTTAGAGAACAACGATTTCATACGAAACCCAACTCTTGTAATCTCTGTTTAAGCAACCTCTGTGCTCTCAAAGTGTAAAAGGCTTCTCCGCCTTCAAAGAAGGAGTTTCTTACTGCGCTTTCCATCGCCCTGGATTAACAACCCTCTTGGTTATAACCAGGTTAAAAAAATCTGTCTTCATTTCTCTTTCTTTTATTTAGTGTTGCATTATTTAAGAGTTGAAACGCTTTGAGGAGGGTAACTTTTATTTGCAGGCAATTCACCCCCCTCTTGCCGGTCCTCGCTGCACCTACAACCAAGACAGGAGCTGATCCGCCCTCGTCTTGTGGATCTTCTTGCGAGCCGACCGACTGCAAGTCGCGGCCCTCCAGCTCCTCAGCAGCCGCTGCATTGATCACGGCATCCACAAGCTTAGCCTTTCCGACCAGACGAGCACGTAGCATGACTTCAGCTGCAAAAGAGGAAGAGAAATCAGTTAGAATCAAAGGAAAAAGTGAAGAAGTTTCATACCTAGGCTGGACGGAAGTCGGGTACAGATTGGACTTAAGCCGAAGATGTAGAGGACACCCTCCAACAGCAACTTGTGGATGTCATACTTCTGACCGGCCAACATTAAAGCTGCATTGAGGTAGTTCGATCGGCTTTTGAACTATTTTAAGGGAGGCTGAGGTGCGACTTCGAGTTGCCAACTGGTCAGGAAGCCTGGCCGCTCAGGAAGGCGTATGAAAAAGAAATATTCCTTCCAGTGCTTGTTGGAGGTTGGCATCTTGTCAAAGAAAACTAAACCTACTCGGGATTGGAAAAGGAAAATCCCCGCCTCGGATAGTTTAGGATAATAAAAATAATGGAAGACCCGAGGAGTGAGAGGAATATCGTGCAGGCGGAATAAAACAACGAACCCGCATAGTAGCCGAAAGGAGTTTAGCACCAGTTGAGGTAGGGAGATGCGAAAATATTTACAAACGACGACAATGAATGGGTGAATGGAGAACCGCAGACCGGCGGTAAATTGATCACTAAAGAAACAAATGCAGCCGGGAGACGGAAAATTTGGTCGATCGGAAGAAGGAAGAACAACTTCATAGCCGGGAAGAAATTCATAGGCGGCCTTCAAGCTCTCATCATCGCCGACATCAAACTTGGATTCAATAGAAGTGTACCAGGGCCCAGGGACGCTGGTGGGAGGTGCTGAAGAACTCGCCATCGCAACGAACAAAGAAAACAGTGAAAAGATGCGATCGAAGGGGAAAAGGGCTTACTGGGGAGGTCGCCGGGAAGCAACGGAGAAAGAAGAAGCGCGGAAGAACAAGGACGGAGTGTCGCCGGAGAAGGTCGCACAGGAACAGAAGGTCGGAAGCACTCAAAGATGATAGCATAGAGGAGGAAGGCGACGCGACGGGCTTATAAGCCTCGAGGTCGGCCAACCGGAGCCATCTGATCTAGGTCGCAAGAACCTAGGCAGAGATCGGGTTGTTGAATTTGAACCGTCAAACGTCACATCACCAGCGGATATCCACCTGTCATGTTAAGCGTGCAACGGCAGCAGGCAAGCCACGTGGCGCTTCGCCACAGGTCAACATTTAATGAGAGCAATTAAAGAGGTATGGGGGTACGCTCAGCCTTAATGTGCAGGGATTTGTACGATTTCCCATAAATCTGGGTGACGTAAGCTCGGATCGCGCTCACCCAGAGAAGCCCAAGAAAAGATTCCCAAGTACGAACGCTCGTTGTGCCGATCGGCTTAAGGGAGCAGACCTATGACCGATCGACAATCTTCAATAGGTCGACCGGCAAAGAGCAGTCACATAGCAGATCGCCGGGCTGTGTTAGTCTAATCGGAGGCCAGGGAAGGTCGAAGCCGATCGGGTGAAAAAGCTTCACTGACAATTTTGTCCGGTCAGTCGGATTTGCAGCCTCCTTTGACTAGACTTGAGGGGGAGACATGCGATGCGGGGATAAGGAGGGGCCCACCTTGCGGAGGATATCATGACATTGTGGAGGTCAAGGCCAAGGCGGCCAATGCTCAGATATCATCGGCTAGTCGGACCATCATGTTGCCCGACCGGGAGAAAGTGTGTCTGATCCAACATCACCTTTGATTCGGTAATACGTCGAACAGTCGACGCTCAATAAAGAAGGACGTCAAAGATATGCAAAATTCGAGCCGAGCGACAAGACTCGGCATAGACGCGGCGAAGTCACGGCCGAGCAGATGAGATACATGTGCGGTGGAGTGCCAGCCGAGCGGACGGGTGTACCAGGTTCGCTAAAGGGCAGGCCGAGCGGCGTGCCCGCTCGGCCTAACGACGGAGCTACAGGGTCATCCATCGACATCCTTTTGGGAGTTAGTGTCGCTGGCAGACAGCATGGCCAGACAGAAGATCGTACGGCGGAAGCTTCCACTGTCACTTCAGAGATATGCTCGGTCTGTTAAGGTACTGTGTCAGGGACACTTTACTGACATGTCTTTTCAGGGAAAACTTGGGGAAGCATGCTCGCTTTCGTAGGTGTGCACGCGCGCTACAGGAGCTATATATAAAGGGGGTCCAAGCATCAGCGGAAGTATGTTGTTGCTACTGTTCATTCTTGTTGCTTCTACTTCATCGTCGGTGACTGACTTGAGCGTCGGAGGGCCAACGTCGAGGACTCCTTCCCTGGCTCGGCGCTGATGCAAGCTGTGTTGTAGGTCGAAGCAGAGTCTACATGCAGTCAGTAGGAGTGCCACATCCCCAGCATTCCATCTCGTCAACTTTCGGACAAGATCAGTATTCATGAATCCAACTCATTTACGAGTCAAAACTTCCATTCCATCATATCATACCAACCCTTTATTATATATTAATTTTTTATTCACTAAAAAAAAATTATTGAAATAGCCATTTTAGCTTTATTTACTTTATTAGTAATCAAAATCAATCTTCTAACAAAATCAAATTTAAATCAAGCTCATCCTTATTAAAAAAAAAAAGTTCAAATCAAACTTAAACAACCTTTTCAGTGGCTTCTAACAAAGCTGCTTCAAGCTTGCTTACAACCCAGTGAGTTTACGAAGGCGGTTAGCCTCCGTCTGGATAGATGTCGGGCTTTCAGAAATCCAGTCGTTTTCCTCTCTCAGGCGGTCGTAGAGGCTGATGACTTCCCTCTTGATAGACGCCAATATTTCAGATATTCTGTCGTTCTCCTCTCTCAAACGGGCAATTTTGTTGTCCTGTTCTCGGAAATCCGAGACAAGCTTTTCGACTATCTCGGTCACCCCATATGTATCCGCGGAGCCGCCGGATGGAGGAGCGGAGGAAGCAGAGAGGGCGGAAGGAGGAGTGGAGGCAGCGGAGAGAGCGGAAGGTGGAGCGGAGGCCGCGGAGAGGGTGGAGCGGTTGACCTCTGTTGACGCCAATCTTTCAGACATTCTGTCGTTCTCCTCTCTCAAACGGACAATTTTGTTTTCCTTTTCTCGGAAATTCGAGAGAGTCTTCCCGAGCATCTCGATCACCACATGTAGATCTAATATGAGCAGAGCCGAAGGATGAGGCCGCGGAGAGGGCGGAAGGAAGAGCGGAGGCAACGAAAGGAGGAGCGGATAGGACGCGTAATGTCATAGAAACGAGAAAAAAAAAAAGAATTATTAAGATATTTAAAGAAATAAAAAAAAGTAATTTAAAGAATATAATTAATTAAAGAATTTTGTTTACTTGAATGTTTAATCTAATAACTTCAAGATCGGGTCCGACGATCCGGATCCCATTAGGGGTGGTATTTTTTTTTTTTTTACCGATATGAAAATCAATTTTATTAGATTCCGATAGGGCACGATTAATAAATAGGTCGAGTTTAAATTAATCTGAAATTATCCGATTATAATTTATGAATTCGTTTATAAATATTTTTGAGTCGGATTCGAATGGAATTATGATTGAATTCATATTAAAATAAATATATTTTTATAAAATTAATCTTTTCAAATTGAGTTCAGATTAGGATGAACATATTTTTATAAATAGATTATTTCAGATCAAGTTGAATTCAACTTGGATTTTGATTGTGATAATTTCAGATCAGATTCAGATCCCATCAACCTAAACTTGCCAATCAAAATCCGATCCGAATTATCACTCCTAAATCCAAACCCAGACGCTACCTTTAATATATTTACTTTTAAAATATATATATAATTAAAAAATCTGCTAATATCTCTAGCTATTGAAAAAATAGTGGCATGGTATGCAAAATCCACGTCAAATTTGCAGCAGAACACCTGTTTCTTGCACAACTATAGAATAAGAACATTAGAATTTCATAGGATACTCAAGCATCTGAATACAATGAATAGCTCACTATCTACAGAAGAAGCAGAACTAATTCCTGAACAGAATCATCATCCATATTTGAAATACACTGATGAGCTAAAATCTGTACTGTAAATTGACTCATCTAGGTCACCATAAATATTATCATCCTTTGCATCGTCCCACTTCAAGACCTCTCGTATGTATTTGAATGCCCCATCAACAGTAGCTCGTTCGCGAGCCTTCATCTGAAAGACAAATAGCTTCCGATTGCTGATGGAGGCAAAGAGGTCTTTAAACTTCACGGCTATGTAGTAGTATGCCTGGTTAGCAAGTGACTGGTGTGCATCTCGCGCCTTCACAGGGCTGAAGTCTGCGAACCACTCGCACACTGTTAATGGCACCTTGTTGATCTTTGCCTCAAAGGCATCATACTTGTTCAGAAGAAGAACAAAAGGCGTCTCCCTGAAAGAAGAATGGCTTGCTATACTCTCAAGGAGGTGTTTACTTGCCATCATTTTATTGCATAATTCACCCGAGCTTTGGGGCCACATCTGATCATAGTCACTGAGAGAGACGCAGAAGATGATGGCACGCACATCCTCGAACATTTCGAGCAACTTGCAGCCTTCGTTTAACCCTTTTGAACTTACACGAATCAACTGATACCTGGAATAGAGAGTTTGAATCTCATTCAATGAGCACCCAGTTCATGCAAACAAATGCAAGTGATCATTATGAATGAAATTGCTACTGATAGAGATCAGTAATAGAATGATCTGGTCAAACCGGGCTATTGTCTGTTATTCAACAACTTGTTTGGAGGAAAAAGGTTATTAACATCAGATAACTTACTTTATTTGGGGATGTGAGCAATCAAACTTCTCGGCATATGGCTCATCTAAAGAAAACTCAATGAAAGCAAGCCCATTGCACTGGGTAATTCCTTCAGAATACAGAATGTCTTTCTCTGTGGGTTCATAGTCATTGCTAGATATTTCCACAGCCTGCACAAGCAGACAAAGTTCTCAAGTAACTGTGACTAGGAATTGTAATCTCATGTCTGGATAGTTTAAACTATTCATAATCATAAAGAAGGAGCAAGTATCTAAAGTAAATATGGTTTATATTGCAGTTGAATGTTTAATGAAGAAACAAGCTGAAAGCATTCAATATTTCCATGAAAACAGAGAACGAGGATAAGGTTTGAGCATAATCCCCTTTCCAATGACAAGGGCAGAGACACTACCAAGTATCTGTAGGACTGCTAATGTTCAGGTACACCAGATGTGCGGGTAATTCAGCACTACTATTTGACGATGCATTAACTATATACAAATATGACTTGATCATGACAACCATATGACAATAAACAAATAACAATCTTGGAAATCATTAAATTTGATCGATCATGCTTCATTCAATTCCACCCCTTTTACTCCTCATGGCTCTCCCACCCCACAATGCAAACCTCAAGAATTTCTATATTAACAAACTAGCAAGTGTATGGTTAATGAAAATTTACTTGGCCTCATGTATCAGACTCCAATGGTACTCGAATTGCACATGCTGGCTTGTGGCAGCTTACCACAAGACCACCTATGCTATTTTGGGTTTCAGTGGATACTGCAGACACACCAATTCTAGTCTATTTACATCAGTTTATTAAGAACTACACTATAGATTGTCTGTGTTAGAAAATGTAGCCTGTTAAGCTAACAGTTTGAATATGAAAACCTGTAAAATGGCACAAGAACTATTAAATCAGGAATTAAAACACTAGATTAAACAAATGCAATTTTTTATTCTGAAAAGGCTTTCAGTAAATGTTATAAAATTAGCAAATAGGAATAATTAAGATCTGAAAACGAGGAATAAAACTATCTCAAGGTCAACTTAAGTACTCAACCCGATCTAGAAAGTAGCTGGCAACATCAGGAAGAAAAGGCAACTCATTCTTTCTCTTATAAGTTGCTTGTATTGCAGGATGTCTCCATGCCTCCTCCACAACTGATGCATATTCACGAGTTGCGGCAGGAAAAAAGGCCTCTAGATCTCCCATAGCCATTATCTGAAGTAGCCAATCAGAAAAATGTCTTAATCTTTGGTTGATTGAATATGCATTTTGGTTATGTTTCTGACTTCCGCCTCCACCTGTATTCATTACATAATGAGCATTCCACAAGTTTATTTATGGATGACGAGAATCAAAGTATTGTAAAAATGTTCTCAGTCTAAAGAATACTAGTACAAATATGCAGATGAGGAAATAGTCACAAACACTAATGCTATCCCCAAATTCAGATGAAAATGTTACCTAAACCATCTGTAGGCATAGTAGACTTTGATGATTCAGATTTATTCCGCTCTAAAGCTTCATCCTCAAAGCGCTCACGCCCTTCAAGCAAAGTGCTAAGGTATCTATACAAGCTTCTTTGAATCATCAGCTTAATATTTTCTATTTCTTCAGAAGAGAACTGGTTCTCATATAAGTACTTTGCCTATTATACCAATAAAAAAATTTATATAGTCAAAGAGAATTAGCGTCTTAAAAGGACACAAAATACTGATGCAAATGAACAAGTCAAAATCTATGATGCATATTCATTCCAGAAAAGAAAAACTTCATTATCAGGAAAAATTCATTCGTTTGATATTTACCATCTATGCAAGTCTTTTATATGGAAAAAAAGACTTACTTTTTTCTTTAGGTTCCTTCATAATTTAAGAAAACAGGGAGGTCCCATAGTAAGAAACATGCAGACACAAAATGGAGAAAGAATGGGATGTGACATCAAAGTTCAATATTTTGGTTCTTTAAGTTAATTTCAGATCGATAAGATGTCCTGGGAAAAGAAACATTATTAGATACATCAAAGTCTAGAATGCAAACTGGACGTCTGATCTTATGATCCTAATAGCTAAAGTAACCTAAATGATCCAGATCAAATTTAAATTGAGTTAGGATCCTACAAACCTCAAATCTGATCATATGCCTACTTACTGTTCTTACCGAGAATATTAATGCCAACAACCTTGATTAAATAAAAGATATTTACATTTAACAAGGCATTTCAATGATTGATATTCAGCAAGAATACCTCTTATGTCAATCATTTGATTAAGTTTTTAGTTATATAAGATTATTTTTAACACTTAAGTAGAATAATCCTCTTTAATTATTGTATTCATCTTATAAAAATTGCTACTTTGTAACATGGAACCCTTTAAGAATGATATTTGTTCGTATATTTAGTATACAAATACTTTAATTTACACTTCACTATACTGAAGGATAGTGTTAAAATATTCAAACTACTACTATATATTGTAAATAATAAAAAGGATAAATCATAAATGTCAAATATAATTCTAAAATATTTTTATTAAATTCCTACACTCCATCCCTATGATTGAAATTCTATTAATCTCTTCATGTTCCAAGGTGGGATCTTCATCCTGCCAACCTTGATTAGATATGAGCATGGAATAATACTTCCAAGATATTTCTTGGATCTGCGTCAGATACAATTCAAAGCATTTGATTTTATCATAACAAGTAAAAACAAGAAAATAAGGTTATGTATCCAGTAAGGCAAAGTGGTTAATTCCTTGGCGATGAAACAAAGGTAAATGCTAACTACTTGATAAGAAAATAGTAGAATTCTAACTAATTAAAGAAGAACTAACACATTGTGTTCTTCAACGCAAAAAACCCCTCATGATCAAAATCTGAAAAAACTTTAGGTATGAGTTCACATAAGGGTTAATATCTGCAAATTAGATATCACAATTGAAATAAGCAGAATGTATCTCCATCCTCCATTGAAGTAAAAGTCTGCCAAGTCTCAGCAGAATGCAAAGGAAGATGAATATAAAAATGGATTAAATTAGCCATAACAATAGTTAGAATCACAAATAGTCATTTAAACTGTTTTCCTTTGTTTGTGACATTCCACTTGCACGAGCTAATTGTATGAATGACCATGGTTAATAGAACTTCTGTTTTTGGACATGATTGCGTATATTCAAATACAAAATTACATGGATGATCAGGTATAAGTATTTTTGAAGGAAATGAAACTACAAAGAGCAATATTAATAAGGAAGGTTTGATACATAAGGTGGATATGCACCTATGGAAAATCAAAAGAAATTGCATACAGAGAACAATATTATTAGGAAGGAACATTTGACACTTTATGGTGGCAAAAGGAGATTACGCTCGCCCCCAACGCCCTGCCAACCTGTCCCAGGGCCAACATGGAGGAGATAAATCACGAGTGGCTACTAGCCTTTGGAATAGTGACTAGCGCATGAGAGAACATTTGACACTTTAGGAACATAGCAAAGTAGCAAATGAATTTTAACAAGATGACTATTATTCAAGGATGGGTATGCTTCCTGCCAGATTATAATAGTCATTAAAAACTGCTCTAACTGCACTTAGGATAGGTCATATACTATAGAACTTTAGAATAGGGTAACAAGTAACAATACCTGTTTAAATATAGTGCTGGTCCCCGAACCCTCTAAGCCAAGTAACAAAAGTTTCTGCAGTCTTTTTTGCTCCAGATACTCTGGCACCGATCTAATTGAATAAGTAGATATAACTTCCTTGGATCCAGGAGGGTTCTCAGGAGGGGTAGGCAATTTGAACAATGAACATAAGAGACGAGTTGATGCCTACATGGTACAGTTACATATAAAAACTATTTGGAGAAAAGATAGCAAGCAATAGTACAAAAAACAACAAATTGAATAAAGTAGTACCTTTTCCCAAATCTTTCCCCTAATGTTATTCTGACCCTCTTCTTCATAAGAACCATCATCATATACCCAGAAATGAGTATCTCGCGGGCATTGCACATTTGCCAACTAAATTTTAAGTCAAAAAAAGATCCAATAAGATTCACATATAACATAGCTTAGCCTAAGCATCAATAGAAAAGTAAAAAAAAAAAGAACAAAGCATGGAGTTGAAGTGTTGCAATTAAACATCAACCTAGAAGGAATAAAAAACTGAAGAATAATTATTCCAAACAGAAAAACAACAAGCGTCCATACTAGAGGCGATGGCGTGAGCGTCTCAAATGAGGTTGAGTTAGGTGTTGGTTTTCAACAAGGCACACTATATACTATAGCCTCTTGCTAGACACAGGTGATCAAGGTGATCATCTAAATTCAAGAAAGATCCTAAACAAGAATATAACTTCTAGTCGTACATAATAAGAGAAGTAAAAGACAACACAAATTTCAGTTCAGGCTAAGAACTCAAAAGGCATGCCTAGACTTCCATGGAATTCTAGCTGGTGATGGTGCATTAGCCCCTCTACCCTACACTAATTCATCAACAAATCCAAATAGCACATCAATTAGAATCACCCTCTTCTGGTTGATTTTCATAAACATGACATAGAACGCCAATATAAGTATGGAAGTTGTGGACATTTAGATTGGTGAGCCTTGTTGGTCAACATATGAGCCTCAAAATTATTAACCTTATTATGCAATTTTAATGTAGTGTTATTGTAATGACCATATGTAGCTCTAAATATTTTGCATTAAACCAATCAATTAAGTAGTGGCATACAAAAAGTCACAACTCACTTAAATGAGAGAATTGCTTCATTAACTTGTTAGATCCATCCACCAATCCAAAATGTTTAAGCAAAACTTAATAATAGCTAACCCGTCTATGTTTACCAAGCTCACTACTTAAGTTAGAATTCTAAACTTATAGCCCAGAATCCTCCTTAATCGGTGGCATGCTGAGGCCCAATCGTGGCTACACCATCATGCATGTACAATTTTCTAATGCCTTACAATGTCTAGAATTAGTTTTGCTTTGATATCAATGTTGTTGCATGCCTTCCGACTAGACTCATTCGGAGGCAAACGTCGCTTGACGCATAGTCTATAGTAATTGATACGGCGATAAAGGGGGGCCGCCCGGTACAGGTCAGCTACCAAGGTGGAAGTCAAAGTCAAGGTGGTCAACGTCTATCAAAGAGCTCGCCTATGGTGGCCGAACGGAGGTCAACTACAAAGGCCGGTCGGGGCAAGCAATGTCCGATCGACAGGAGGTTTGTCCGAACTGACCACTCGTCTAGCTCGGAACAATATGGTAAGATCGTCAGACACTCAGTGCGGTGCTGCAGAACGCTAAGGAGACCGGAGCTCTTGTTCGATCGGGAGGGGACAAGCTACCAGTCACCACAAGGAAGAGCAGCCGAAGCCGACCGAGCGAAGGAGTCCTGGCCGAGCGGCTACCCCGCTCGGCCAAGCGACGGGACCATTGTCGTATCTCTCAATATCCTTTTGGGAGATAGTGTCGCTGACACGAGGCATGGTTAACAAGTGGATCGTACGGCGAAAGCTTCTACTGTCTTGTCAGGATATGCATACCCTATTAAGGTATGCTGTTAGAGACACTGTCCTGACATGTCCTTTTATAGGACACATTGGAGAATGTGCTCATATCTCGAAGAGCGTGCACGTCGCCCACCAGGACTTTATATAAAAGAGGTCCATACACCAGCGGAGGTACGCGTGCGGTTTGAGCTTGTGCTACTGTTGCTCCACTTTCTTCTACAATTTCGGTGACTGACTTGAGCGTCGGAGGGCCAACGCCGAGGACCCCTTCCCTGGCTCGACACTGACATTGCTTGTTTTGCAGAGCGGGGCGCGGTCTACTTCTAGTCAGCGCAGTAACCACATCCCCAGCTAGCCACCTTCCCGTTTTCGGACAGGATCAGTAATATTAGAGCAAAATAACTTAATTAAACAACATGCCTCAAAGGAGACAACAAAACCAATGATGCCACTCAGTAATCATTCTGTAACTAGAGGCCAAATAAATAATAAAGAGGGGGAATAAGCACAAATTTGATAAGTGGGTCAATAATAGTTGTGCATGAATTTAGATTTCTCTAAACATAAATATGAATCATAATTAACTTTACGTAGTTATCAATTATAAACTTTAGGTTATCACAGTTTATTATCTTTTAAAGCAAGTTATCTATTCAACAAAACTCCCAACAACAAGAGTGTATCATCTAGTACATGGGTTGAAGTCATGACCAGTACACTTGGCCAAAGCCTCAACTAGCATATAAATGAGCCAAAGTCCCATCTAAAATCACTATAAGCCACTCTAAATCTCATAGTTGGGCTTCTAGAGCTTGCCATTTTTCACCCTTGCTCATTTGCTAAACATTGATCTTTACCAACATAGATTCATCATTATTTTCCAACCATCTTTAAGCATATATATCACTTCGATAGTATTACACTTGTCTTATATCATTGGACTTATGGGTTTTCCACTATTCTCCAACATTATGCGGAGGTATGCCACATTCGATCAAATGTGAGTACAACTATCATAACGCTTGTACTTCGCACACTTACTACCGACTGAGCTAGCTAACATAATGTTATCGAGAGAGCTAGTTTAGGTCTTAATGTAGAATTCGTTTTATTTGTTCACTTAGCCATTAAGCATATTATGTATATAGCATGCTCACAGTTATATACTTTGTTTCAACACTGGCCAATTTTGGACTTAGAAATACTTACAGCTACAAGGGAACTACACTGGGCATGTACTAGCATGCAGACACATTTGATTATTAGAGTAGTAAAACAATAGAAATTTGATTTTCAGATCATTACATTTTACTATTAACACGCACGTGATCCTTGTTTGTGTTTTGAAGTAGGCCCTGAGTTTTGCAGTAACAAGTTTTATAGGTATTTATACCTAAGACCCTAACAACTGCTTGTTGAGGTCACTTGGTAAGGTTGATAGAGATTTGTGATTCACATCATACTTAGCCACATAAATGTTTTGCAGTCTTTGTTTAATTTGGTTCCCTAATTATTTTCGTAGTTGTCTATCCATGTATCTAACACATGAAGACACAACTAGTTCCATGCAACATATGGAAATACTTATTAACCTAAAGCATAACAGCAAGATAAAAGTAGTCAGTATTAACATGAAAAAGGATAAGAAAAAAAAAGTGGCCAAAACTTTTGTATTTCAATGACCACATGGGCAGAGAACACTTACCTTAAGAACTTTCAGTTCCAATTTTGTGATTTCTCGGCCATTTATATACACTTGTGTGTTGCCATTGCTTGCATCTACTTGCAACTTACCTCCTACATTAAGTTTCGAGCTAATAATCCTGTCAGGTTTCTCACCTTCCTGCCAAATAGAAACAAAAATTGTATTTTTCTAATGGATGCACAGCAGGAAAAAGAAAGAGAAGTTGCACAAATGGAACCTGAAAGTAATCAAACTGAGCAACATTCTACAACCAGGAAGTTCAAAAATGACAAGAATAACTAAAAAGATATATATTTGGCCTAATGCTTTATCCTCTACTCTACTTACCCTTTGGGGTAAAAAGGGTTGCTGGGCTATGAAATACTATGATCTAAACCATAGCACAATTCATTAATCCTTGAGATTGTAATATCTTGAGTCCTCGAGTTTCAGCTTCTAATAAATTAATGATAAAGTAGCAAGGCAAGATAAGGGGCAAATACTTTACCTTCCCCCAGAACCCTGAATCCTTGTCATACCAATATCTCCCAGGTCTGAGTTTCTGCGGTGGCATCGAGCACCCCAATACCTCATCAAGCTCCTCCTGCCGCAAGGGTCTTCCATTGACAACCAATTGTTGGGGCCTGACCTGGTTCGCGGCGCATTCCCTTTCCGCCTTCATGACCTGCCTGATCTCCAACGGGCCACAAAGCTTGGACAACATCTTTGAGCACTTACCCAGACCCGATCTCTTAGATTCGTCAATCGGCTGGCCAATGCAACCTACGCATTTCCTCCCCTCCGGCATCGATCCCATGGCCTTGAGAACACAGTTGCTGCAGTACCTCGCGTCGCACACCAAGCAAGCCTCCCTGTCCTTCAAAATGTTACCTTTTCCACATCGGCAACAAACGCCCTTTTTCCTCTCCTTCACCGGCGAAGGAGCTGGAGATGCAGCTTTGGCGCTGCCGGCGACGTCCTCCTCCGAACTCGTCTCCCCTCCAAGCACGACCTCCCCGGATGGCGGATGAATCAGGGAGCCGGAGAAGGATCCAGCACGACGCGCCGAGGATGTCCTAGGTTCGGAATGCAAAGCACTGTCGACAGGCTCCGCCGGCGCGCAAGCGACGGAGGAAGACCTATTCCTGTCAGCAGGCGTTCGCCGTGGCGGGTCGCTGCTCCTACGGCGGTTAAACCGAGTCCCTCCTACGTTGGAGTGGCCGAATCCATCAAAGACGGAAGAACCAGACGCACCGTGAAGGTCCAAAATCTCCGCCTCGTGACCGCGGCGGGGATCCGGCGGTAGATCATGCCCGATGGCGATGGAGTAATCCAGATGTTCCTCATCGGGGATCGGCGCTCCGGGAGGTATCAACCTTCGGAGCGCCACCTCCCACGAACTCTCCACCTCCCTCACCTCCTCCGCTGCAGGCGACATCTGCGCTTACGTCTCTACGGAAGGTCCCGCGGAAAGTTAATGTCCAAGGCCGCCGGCCGGCGTCATCAATGCACCTCGGAGAGGGGGTGCGACGATCCAGCGGGCGAGCGAGCGAGCGAGCGCGGCCGCGAGCAGAGCAGCCGATGCGGGGAGTTGGAGCAGTAACGTATGGTCATTTAACGGCGTTGAGGCTCGACAGAAACGGCTACTAACGGCAGGAGACATCGACTTTTCACTTAATAAAAGTACAAATCGACATCCATAATGACCATAATACCCTTACCCTCTCGCACTCACGCTGCGAAAATTATTGGTAAATTATTTAAATGTCAAGCCCACGATTGGTAATGGAGCTTTGGATACGCTGTCGATGAAGTGATGAGGGTGGCAGATGTCGCGCGTGTCGTGTCGCCGTTTACTTGCCGAGAGTTGACGGCGCGATTGGAGCAGGAGCCCAGCAGACGTGCGGAGGACGGTGGAAAAGCAAGGAGGTGGGGTGAAGGTCCGTGGCGACAGAATCAGAGCCGTCCAATTATGTGGGTACGGAATGGCAGGAAAACGTCAGTCGTCAGATCGAAGGACTGTCCCGTTTCTCATGGGGAGATTGGACGGACCGGTCCAGACATGAGGCAGGCTATTCGTTCCCTTCGATTCGAAGGATGAATCGACGTGGCGAACGCACTGACGTCATAAATTGTCTGAGTACTCAAAGAGCTCAGCGTCGTCGCACGTGACGAGACCGAGTTCCTACTTTCAGACTGTTGCAGAAGAGGTTTAGCGAGTAAATTACATCATTGAAATTAATGAAATAAATAGAAGCAGTTAAACAAACGATAGAGTGGTCTTCGGAGCAGGGCAACGAGGAGTGGCCTCTCATTCTTTATATGAATTATTCTTTTATAAAATAATATATTTTTTAAACAAAATATTATTATCCCAATAAAAATCTAACATAATTTTTTTAAAAAAATAAATAAGTTTTGATAAATTATAATATATAAGAATTTACCTATTTAATATATGATATGATGGTATAAGATTAGAAGCTAAGAGCATCCCATTACGTATTTACGGTTGAATTTTTTAAGTAGAACGGTTATGTGTCAAGTTGATTTTCGCTAAATCAATTCTTGTTAGGACAATTATTGTCGGGTTATTTTTTGCTGCATCAAATAATCGTATAGATTAGAACAAAGATCTTCAACGCTAACTTTTGAAAGGATTAAAAAGATATTAGAAGAAAGCTAAAGTATATATTAATGTACCTATCCGATACTCAAATTAGATTAGGAGAAAGTAAATTGAAGAAGAAAGATGGTAGTAAAAAGAGAATAGTAAAATATTATTTCCTTGTGTATTTCTTAACACGGTCACTATTACTTATATCAAAAATGATATATTCAAGGACAAAAAATCAAGGAAAAGCTCAAGGATAGACACACAAAGTGATGAGTCCCACAAAAAGTGAAATAGTGGGTCATGACTTTATGTGTCTATCCTTGAGCTTTTCTTTGAGTTTTTTTCCTTGAGCATATCATTACTCTACTTATATAGATGGTGAAGTGGTGTCCTAATCTTTGAAGGATGAATCTCTTCCCTCTCCCCTAAAAGACTACTATCTTATATAAATGATGAAGTGATATCTTGATCTTTAAAGGATGAATCTTTTTCCTCTCTCCTAGAAGATCTCATCTTCTTTAACTAGTATTTTGCTGTAAATTGCTATATTCTTTGTGACTATCGTTGGCCTACATAACAATTGTATCTTTTGGGATCATTGACGATTTGTGTAACGGTTATATCCCATTGGACTATTAGTTACTTGTGTAATAGTCGTGTCCTTGACAGCTCAATCTAGATGTAACTCAAATTGGCCCAAACTAAGTTTGACTATGAGTTGACTATTCTAATTTAAATTTATACATGAATCACACTATCTTGACTTTTCAAATAAGACAGATTGAAGACTATACTGACTAAATCGTGGATAGAATTGAGTCGATCGAGCTATGGACCATATGGTACCATTATCTCTGATAATTTAAATAAAAAATATTAATTAATTTTTAATATTCTTTCTTAGTAATATAGAAAGAATAAATATTCATTTGCCCTTTAATATGTTTGGGGGCGATATTCTGATTGGTCTTTTGCATTTTTTTTTTATTTTTAATTTGTAATTTTTACCATAGCAAATTTATCCAAATGAAATGACAATATCTACCTATTTAATCCGGTGCCATTAGGTATCAAATTAAATGTCTCGTATTATCAATATATCAAGTATTTAGTCGAATTTCAGACGCCCACTAATCAAAATTATATACAATAATTATTTTTTTGAATATAAATGGTAAATTTGATGCTTAAATTACTATGTGACATATTTTTTTTGCTATTAAATATACTTTGCAGATATATTTAAATTAATTAAATGGATATGAATACACGATGGCATCACATTTGTTTTTTTTCACAAACACCCCTTTAAATAGATTAAATATCGTATTTTCCCAATTTTAATATCATATCCTTACAATTTTTAATTAAATCCACTTTATAAAATATGAGCAGAGAATTTTAAGGATAATCAAATCCACCTTCACGAGTTCGCGGCACAATAGACGTGTCGAAATCTGTGGGAGTTCATTTCTGGTATGTTTTTTTAGAGAAGCCCTTTACATATATTAAATATCACTAGCTCGTCACTGCGATTTACTGCTTACGGAATGGATTTACGCCTTGCCTATTTAACGTAAAGACCAGTAATGAGGAGGAATAGAAGAAGGGACGAGATCTGATCGCATCAACAGACTCCCCCGCGCCGTCCGTGCCATTTCGACCCCTCGTAACCCCCTTCTCCCACCCTCGCCGAGTCCTCTTCCTCCCGATTACGATCGCTCCCGGCGCCTGTAAGAATCCAATCCGATCCCCATCCGACGTCTCATCGATCGCCGTCCTCCACCCCGCTCCGTCGTTGATCTCCACGCCGCGGTGGATGACGAACACGAACGCAGGCGGATCTGCGAGGATTTGTTGCCAAGGAGAGTGAGAGTGTGGTGATACACGATGCCTGGACTCTTAACAAGATGCGCTGAATTATCGTCGCCCGCCCGATCCGCGTCATCGGACGGCATCTGGTCCAGGCACCGCGATAGCATCTCATTTGATCAGCTGCAGAAGGTAAATTGGAGGAATGGATTGGTTTAGTTTCTTGATTCGGTTTCTTTTCGTTTTTTTCTACATAGTTATTGATTTGCAATTTTTCTTTCTTGTTTTTCTTGATCTTTCTTGGAGGTTAGCCCTTTTGTTTGGTTGTAGATCCGGTAGTTCACTCATAGTGGAAACATTTTGTTTCAATCGGATTTTAGCCAGAATTTACGGCAATATTTTCCATATAATGTGTTTTTCGCAATTTCGTTTGGATCTGTGAAATGTTGGCGCAGATTCTTGAGGCCTAGCTATTAGTTTGGCAGCATATCTTGACCTGTTTAATCCATATTTACCTGAGAATCATAAATTTAGATCAAAGGTCAGTGATATTTCTTGTATTGCATGTATTGGCTCTCGACAAGTGAATTGGGTTCCAGAATTCTTTGTTTTATTGATTGATGCAAAGGGTACAATGTTAAATCTCTTAATTTAAATGTTGTTCATATGGATGTCTATCCGTGAATGACATTTTAATTCATTTGTTCTTCACAGTCTGCGTATTTTATTTTTATAGTCATTGATTTATATCTTGCAAATGATTTAACATGGCAAATGTTAATCTTGTTGACAATGTAAATGAATTAGTTCTGGAGTGATCTATCCCTTCATGCTCGAAAGGAGTTCCTGAGGCTCGATAAACAGACTTTATTTGAACAAGCTAGGAGGAACCTCTACTGTTCCAGATGCAATGGGTTGCTTCTGGAAGGCTTCTCGCAAATTGTAAACTATGGGAAGTCAATGCAACAGGAAGGTTCTGATTTTCAACTTTCAGATAGAGCTGGGAATTGCCAATCCCAGAACCATGGTGACATAGATGAGGTACAGGATCCATCGCTGCATCCTTGGGGTGGTCTGACAACAACTAAGCATGGTGCTCTCACAGTTCTTAACTGCTTTGTTGGGGCAAGGTCACTGAAGCCACTGCAAAATGTATGTTTTTCTTGCTATTGTTATCATATCTCAAGGACTTCAAATGCTCATGCTTTTCATTTTATACTCTTCATATTCGTTCTCACTTTTTTCCCTCATGCTTTCCTGTCCATATAGATATAAGTCTTTTGATGCATTATTATTTTTCTTAATTATTATTTTCTTGATTGTTGTTTTCTTGAAGTTTTACGCTTCAAGTTTTTGTAATTGTGTAGGCGTTTGATAGTGCTCAAGCTAGGGAACACGAACGTGAATTACTTTATCCCGATGCTTGTGGAGGTGGAGGCAGGGGTTGGATTAGCCAAGGGATTGCTAATTATGGTAAAGGACATGGATCAAGAGAGACATGTGCTTTGCATACTGCTCGACATTCTTGTGATACACTTGTGGACTTCTGGTCCGCTTTAGGTGAGGAAACCAGATTATCTCTCTTACGGATGAAGGAGGAGGATTTTATTGAGAGACTTATATACAGGTGAAGCTTTTTTTGTTTTTGCATAGTGTCAACTTGTTCTATAGGAACATCTTCTAGAGTATAAAGGTGATATTCTAGTATTAATATTAAAAAAAATGGGCTTTACATTTTAAGTATTTTAACTAACACAAAGCAAAGAATGAAGAATCCCACATCATATAAAATCTATTGGAATATCTTTCTTTACTCTTCTATCACAAAATCTTAGATGCATAGGAACTAAAAGAAAAAGGACGGAACTTTCAAATCAAACTTGCAGTCTGTTTGTTTATTTAGTGTCTAAGTGTGTGTTTATAGTTGTATTTATCAGAAAAAGAAGTTTCTAAGCTGGAGATTTTTGCCTCTTTGATTGGCATGATGTTGATTCAAATAACTGTCCATCTACACTACTAAGAAAAGTCCTGTCAACAAAAAACACATGTATATAGGATAGATGTAATAATTTTGGGAATGAAAAAGGAAAGATTGTTGCTTAACAGTTGTGGTTGTTTGTTCTAGAGTGACCATCAAGTTTATACTGTATTATTATATTTTAAGACAACTATTTACATTGCAATGTAAATTTTCTTATACTTTACAAACAGTCGTTTAGGGCACAATTAGTTATGCATTCTTATACTGCACGCATTGTAATTTTTCCTGCAGATGAATAAACAAGCAGATTTTCTAGAATCTCACAAACTAGTTGTTTTATTCCAGTGTTTTTCCATCTTGGTAGTTAGGACTAATTAGTGAGAATAATTATCTGATATTATCTAATAAAGAAATGGAAATGCTTGATTTTCTACAAGGCATATAGGATAACAAAGAAAAGGAATCTCATAAAAAACAAATTAGGACAGTAAGAGGAAATGCTACAATAACAAATTGAGGTATGATATCGAGAGAACTGAGAGCAGCTAAGGGTGCTTGTTGTGTTGTCTCAAATAGAGATCAGAGGGAGATGTGGCACTAGAATGACTGCTCTTAACAGGGACTGTGTGATTGGCAGTGCAATTAGATTTGAAGATGTAGTTGCTATATTTGACAGAATATATATCATCTGCATTAAAGTTCATCATTACAATTAATTATCTAAGTTGAGGATGCTGATAGACTATGACAAAAGAAATGTACATGGAGAATCTTAGCCAATATATGACAGTACACAACAAACGTTCGAGCATAGCAAACATTATTCTGATCCCTCTTAGAATAAGTTGCACATTAATCCCTCACATAATACTCATTTCATTTGTTGTGCTTGAAAAAGATGAGTTTCATGCCCATTTAACATTTGAACAATTGTAATGAATAGTTGTGGTGTCATGATATCTGAACCATGTTAATCAATTGAATCCAGGAAATATGGCAAGGTTTTGATTGAAAGTGAATCATTTTCCTCTGTATTTTTCCAAAATTTAGTCACCTAAGTGCCTAACTTACAGAAATTGTTGTTTCTCATATCTATATACTAATATTTCAATGAGCTGCGAGTCCCGACTACTTGAGTTGGTTACATGTATTATATTTTGCAATGATTGTAAAATTCAGTTTGAATGTTGCAGGTTTGACAGCAAGCGGTTTTGCAGAGATTGTAGAAGAAATGTTATTCGTGAATTCAAAGAGTTAAAGGAGTTGAAGCGTCTGCACAAAGAGCCTTGTTGCACTAGATGGTTTTGTGTTGCAGATTCAGCTTTCCATTATCAGGTTTGATTATGCTAGAGTTATCTGTGTTAATATCGCAATATTTAGTGTCTTAATTTGTTTTTAACATTTTTTTTAATGTGAAAATGTTGAGTGGCAAGGCAGCAGCTATTGGGAACTACTTTTAAACAGCTAGTAAATCTGTTATGGAGAGTGCTATTCAAAGTGGAAGCTAACAGATGACCTTGATATATTCACCTCTCAGGTAATGGAAGATTCTGTTCAAGCTGACTGGCAGCAGGCTTTTCCTGATGCAATTGGAGCTTATCACCATTTTGAATGGGCAATTGGCACTGGAGAAGGACAAACTGACATTTTAGGCTTTGAAGATGTTGGCTTGAATGTAAAGGTCCAAGTAACTGGACTTGATCTTGGTAGTTTTGATGCTTGCTATATCACACTTAGAGCTTGGAAACTTGACGGCCGTTGCACTGAACTCTCTGTAAAGGCTCATGCACTTAAGGGACGAGATTGTGTTCATCACAGGCTGATAGTAGGTGATGGTTTTGTGACAGTCACAGAAGGGGTTAGCGTTAGAAATTTCTTTGAACATGCTGAGGAAGCTGATGAAGAAGAGGTATTTGTGATTGAAAATTGTTGTTTATGAGCTTTACAAGGATGATGTAATCATCGAAGAGATCATTTGGACTATTGCTCATGAAATTGTTTTAATCAATTTATATTATTTTTTGCTTAATTTATTTACTAAAACAGGATGATGATGCAATGGAGAAAGATGGAAATGAGCTTGACACAGATGGTTCCCGATCACAGAAGCATGCTAAGAGTCCTGAACTGGCTAGGGAGTTTCTTCTAGATGCTGCAACTGTTATATTCAAAGAACAGGTGCCTCTGGGTTCATTTATCTTTTACTTGTTGCATTAATCACACTTATAATTTAGTTGTTAACAATGGAACTTATTACAGATGTTTACAGTAGTTTTCCTGAGTTGCAATTTTATATATAGCTGATAATGACTATGATAACTCTCGAGCTTCATATCTAGATGATACTGGTATTATGAGAATATACCTAACATGATCTGCCACACCTCAATTTGTTGGGACAAACCTGTGCTGCATAAAATTTGGCACAAGCCTACCTGGCACCCAGCTATAATATTGATTGTGAAATGAGTTCCTCATTTTAATTTTTTCTTTCTTTTCTTTTGAAAAAGTTTTCTCATTTTGAATTTTATTGCTGATCATACTTGCCTTATCAGATCCATATTAAAATCACAATGAATCACAACCTTGAAGTAGCCCTGTAAGAAAGAATTAGAAGCAGTGTAAAATATGTAGTTTTTAAATTACAAACAATATTCAAGCTTCGTCCTGTAACTAAATGACAATACTTTTCCAGGTTGAAAAAGCATTCAGAGAAGGTACCGCACGACAAAATGCACATTGTATATTTGTTTGTCTTGCCCTAAAAATGCTTGAAGAGTGCCTTCATGTTGCTTGCAAAGAAGTTATTACTTTAGAAAAGCAGGTAATTCATTGTTTCTGGATCTTAGATAGTTAAGAATTTAAATCTTTTTTCTGTTACCAAATATTGCAAGGCTTAAAGACTGATTTCTCAGGTTCTTATATTTGAAACTATTGATTATTTCTCAGACTAAACTTCTTGAGGAAGAAGAGAAAGAGAAACGTGAAGAAGAGGAACGCAAGGAGAGGAAAAAAACTAAAGAACGGGAAAAGAAACTTAGAAGAAAAGAGAGGCTAAAAGAAAAAGTTAGGGAGAGGGAAACGAAGCTTACTGAATATAAGTCACATGATTCTTTGCCTGGAGATTCAAGTATATCATCTATCAGTTCTCATGATGAATCATTTATCATTTTGCATTCTGGGGATTCTATTGGTGAACAAGGTGATAATTCTATTATTCAAAACCCTGATTCCTGTGAGAATATGGTTGAGAAGTCCTCAGGCATCAGTTTGAATCATGAAACTTTCGAACAATATGACATTGATGAAAAATTCCATGTTCATGATGAGACTTCTGCATCTGAATACTCAAAATTATCAAGACGGAAACCGAGACCAAGAAAAGATTATATTTCAGATCTGGCATCCAAATGGTATGATAGACGCCGATGCTATAAGAGCAAAGAGATTAACAATCAACAAGATGAAGCTGGCATTCATTTGTGTTCCTCCAGAGGCACAAATAGTTTGCACAGGATGTCAAAAGAAGGGTTTGCAAAGCATAATCATAGAAACTGCAATGCTAAAAAGGTGAGAGATCAAGATAGATTTGACTACCAATCTTCTAGCTGTAATCAGCTGGAGGATTACAGTGAAAAAGCTGGGTATCATGATTCAGTGAGTAGATTAGGGACGCAGATAAACCAGAACATGCAGTGCATATGCCCAGGTTGTCCTATCAGAATGCTAAATATGGTATTGGTTATTATTTACCGGAGAATTTTTCCTTTCAAAAAGGGAAACATGTTAGTAATTCTCCAGCCAAAGAGATTTCCAGGAAGCAGGTTTGGGAGCCACTGGATGCACGGAAAAAGGGTTCTAGAAACCATACTGATTCTCAACTGCCCACAGAAACAGGTTTTGGACAAGGTGAAAGTCGTTGTCAGCAGCATATTAGACTTGAATCGGTTAGCGATGTATGCTCAGCTGACCATTCTACCAGTTCAGAAAAATTAGCTACTATGATGAATTGTGATGCTCATGTTTGCCAGGATAATTTAGATAACGTTCATACTGGTACTCATGTTGATTGTCATGATAAACTTGGTCTCTTAATAAAGAAAGAATATTATTCAAAGAATGATATAGAGGACAGTTTCAACCCCGCCAAGATCACTGCTTCTGATCCAGTAAGGAGCTCTTCTAGTTCAGATAACTGTTTTTCATGCCCTAGTGAGGGAGATAGCAGCACTAGCTCTTCAAGTGGGCAAAATGCAGAGTCATCAGTAACTTCAGATTCTGAAGATGCTTCCCAACAATCTTCTGGTAGAGATTCATCGACACCCAATAGTGATTCTTTCCAAAGATTGTTAGATGGATTTCCAGATAACAAGGGTAAGACAAATGGAGATGATTCTTTAGCAAGCTCTGTTGCAGGTTGCCCATCTAAGAACTGTTTGGAATGTGATCATCCCATTGAAAAATCAGTTGTAGCCAGTGAATCCTATAATGGACAACCTGGATATGTTATAGCACCTCCAATTAAACACATATTGCCAGGAGCAAACCATAGTATGAATCTGCCATATGTTCCCTCTCCAGCCTTGGGCTACCATACCTGGAACATCAATCCTTGGCCACAAGCTTGTAATGGATTCATGACATATCCTCAGGCAAACCATTATTTGCTCCCAAATCATCTAGGATGTTGTCCATTGACAAACAGGCAATCTGATTTCGCTATTCATTACAATCCTGTGCAACCTGTAGCCTTATCTGTTTTTGATGCAAACAAAGAATTCTTGTATCCAACAGCTAACACAACGGATGTTGGAACCTTTCAAGAACAAAAGAATCATCACCAGTCCTGTGGGTTTCAACAATCACACTCTCCTATTGAGCCGATAGGCCATGAGAGGTCATTTTCAAATAGACAAGTGCCATCAAAATCTCCTGCAGAAAACTGCATTGGTGAACATTGTGCCAAGTCAAACAATGAACATCCACCCTTCTCTTTATTCCACTATGGTGGCCCAGTAGATGGGAACACAGCCGGATTTAATGCAATACCACATTCTCTGAAAGATGAAATTACTGGACACATAGTCTCCAATTTAACCGCAGCTCAGGGGCAGGATTGCTCAAAAGAAGAAATAAAGGTTGAACAGTATTGTTTATTTTCTTCTAGACATGATGCAAGATTTTCATTCTTCTAATGCAGTTCAAGCATACTATTTAGACTTATCTGCTCTAGTTGTGAAGGCGTGATCAGTTGTAGCCAATGAAAAACAATCTTCCGCATTAAGTTTTAGCATATCCTCATTGGTTGATGTTTCCAGTTTATGCTTCCCGTTGCGGATTGTAAAAAGGAAATCTTTGAGTGATATAGTTTTATTGCTTTCTTCCTTCAGACCCGTACTGTATTGAGATAAGTTTTCCGTCGTGAATGAAAATTGATTTATTACTTGAGTTTTAAATTCTTAGACCTATTTCTTCACGCATTGTTGTCGAGTCAAGATTTGTTTCTTCATGTGGACATTACAATAGACTTTGACAATGCTTTGCAGATGTTTTCGTTGCACTGTGTAAATATTTTTTATTACATGGTTATAGGCTTCTAGCTTATGCTGCTATCTATTTTCCTCTCACTGATTTGGATATGCACCTTGACCTTTTGCTATCTATGCTGCTATCTTTCCTTTCCGCCAATTTGATTGTGAAAAATGATGGGTGAAAAATAGTTCAGTCTGATTCATATATGTACTACATTAGTAGCCCTCAACGGGAGGGACTGCGGAGAGACGCATCCGAAATTTGAACGACGCTGGGATACAAACTTTCTGTAGTTTTTATTTTTTATTTTTTATTTTTTAATTTGGCCTCAAGTATTCAACTTTATGAACCTATTAAACTTGAGATCATCGGATCCTATGAAAAATTTCCAGTCATTAGAGTAAATTAAGAAATATTCATAGAGGCCCATTCAAATGGCTAGTGTCCTTATATCTGTTGGGACCTTGATGTCACTAGAGAGGGTGAATAGTTCATCACTCAAATCGTCGTTTCCTATACTTATTAGTGCACAGCGAAAATACAAAACTAACAAATAGAAAGTTAAACCTAGAAGCAATAACCAAGACAATCAAACTTCAACACATTTATATAACGTGATTTAGAGATTGCTTCTACTCCACGACCATCTGTAAGGTGAACGATCTCAATCTGTCGGTGGATGATGTTGGATTGATAAGTTTCGCTAGGGGGGGTGAATAGCTATTAAAATTTTAACGAAAGTACGCAGCGGAAAAATTGAGAGCAGAAAGAATGACACAAGTAGTTTTTACTTGGTTCGGAGCTTGTGTCGACTATTACTCCAAGGCTCACACTCATTGAGTACTTTCGTTAGGCAATGACTAATAATTCGAATGATTGTTACAAAAAGAAATACAGGAATTAATTAGTAAAAGAAAAACCGACAATAAAAATAAGACAGAAAATGAACTTGTCGGAGAGTCTTCGCAGCGTCGCAGGAGCACAGAAGAGCATATTGTGAGTTGTTCTTTAGCTCCAGCCTTTACCCTCCTTATATAGGAGGTTCGGGGCGCCTGGATCCTTTCGGGCGTCCTGAATATGACGTAACCGAGCCAACCAGGGCGCTCCACGTGGCGAAGTGACGTTGCGGATAAAATTCACCTCCGGGCGCTCGGATCCCTTCCAGGCGCCCGGACCCTTGTTTTCCAGCGATTTCCTTCCTGCAAGAAAATGTTAGTCCGAGACAAATATATATCCTGCAAAATAAAGTGTTAGCACAGTTTATTATCAAATAAAATATTAATTAGTCGTCTCCTCGAGACCGAAATCTAGTCACGATCTCGACTTAGATATCCGAAATGGATCTAAGTCGGATCGACGCCTAATGTTCCCTTCCCGGGAACGGGTCCTCACAGTCACTCCCCTCCAGTGACTTACCTTCACTTACCTGTCAGGCGTCCGGTCAGACCTTCGACCCGTCTGGGCTTCGTGCCAGCTATCCGGTCGGCCCGTCGATCTAGCTGGACTTCGTGCTAAACGTCCGGTCAGCCCATCAACCCGTTTGGACTTCGTGCCAGCTATTCAGTCGGCCCGTCGACCTAGTTGGCTTTCGTGCCAGACATCAGGTCAGCTCGTCGACCTGTCTGGGCTTCTCCTGCACACTCGTTCAGAGTGTTAGATAACAATGAAACTAACTTAACCTATTTTGTCATTCATCAAAACTTGAGTTAGACCGTTAGTGTTAACCGCACCAACAGATGATTCCCCGAAGAACTTCCGACTAGCTTACGTAGCTCCATATAGGTAGAGAAACTTCACCACAATTCGCACAAGACCACACCAGATCACTTGAGCATTTGGAGACTCTAATTAGGGTTAACCACCACTAATTTCGTCACCTTGCTCAAGCATCCCGAGCTTTATTAAATAAACCTCGGATGGAAACATCCAAGCAGTGTTTCCGCCACCAGTATATTGCCACACTTACCAGTCGACTGACTTTCGTAGATTTCGACTATTTGTAACACCCACGAAATTATAAGATAGGTATACGAATATTATTTTTCCTTAGAGCATAGAAATGAAAAGAATAAGAGAAAAGGAAAAATAAAAACAAAAAAATATAGAATAAGAAGAGGTGAGGTCAAGGATTGAACCTTGAACCTCCCATAAATGATGGAGATAAATTGATGCATGATAACCACTAGGATAAGGAGTAATATTTGGATGGAAAGGAATGAAAAATTTAATTAAAGGTGAGAAGGAAATAAAATAAAATTAAACAAAAGAGCAAGAGAAAACCAAGTGGCTTACCTTCTTTTCTCTTGGTTAAGAAAAGGAGCAAGCAAAAGAGGAATTGCCTACTTCCCTCCCTCTCTCAATTTTCGTGAGAATTAAAGGAATGATGGAAAAAAGAGTTGAGGGAATGAATGAAGACATGTTTCATTGAACAAAGGAATAAATAGATTTGGGAGAAGAAAAACAAGAGAGTAAGTCCTTTTCTCTCTTCCTCCTTCTTCCTTCTTCATTCCTCACCGAACCAAGAACCTTTCCCTCTCCTCACTCTAATAGCTAAGTTAAGTTCTTCTCCAAGAAAACTAATTTCCGTGAATAAGCCCTCAAGTCCTAGCCCTTCCAAGCAAAGGAAACAAAAGGAGGTACAAGAAGAAGAAGCTTTCCCCTTCCTTGGCACTTAGGATACTTTTCTCCTTAAGAAAAACCACAAGCGAAAGGATGTAAGTTTCCCTCACCTGTGGTACAATAGCTTTTGTGTGTTCTATGAAGATTCGGTTACATAAAAATCTAAGAAAACCTCATGAAGAATTTCGGCCAAGATAAGACCAAAGGAAGGACCTAGGGAATGTAAAGATCTAAATTTCGACATGCTCGATATGTTTCTTGTAACATGTATTTTATGGTAGGGATTTATTTCATGTTTCTATGCTAGAATGTTTAGTTAGAACTTAGATTCATGATCCTAGACTTTCGGCCAAGCATGAACAAAAGGATTAGGTAAGCTTAAGCCTCAAACTAAAACATGCTCCTTTGTTCTTATGATAGGTGCCCTATGATAATGGTATTGTTAACATTTTCTCCTACTTGTTATGTTGTTTGGAACTTTATTTTCAGGCTCATGAATATTCGGCCATGGTAGAACTAAGGGCCTAGGAGAGCTTTAATTTAAAACTAAGCATGTCATGATTTCCCTAAGATAAGATATGAAGCTATTATGATATGCCCATGATTGTATGTTGAGTTGAACTTTATTTCATGTCTATGAAGGTTCGGCCATGTTTAGATTTGAGGCCTAGGAGAGTTTAAAACAAGTCTAAGATGCTCATGACCTTCTTGATGAAATGATATGAAACTAACTTAATGTTCTTATGTTTGTTTGTTGCATGGAAATTTGGTTACATGCCCTACAACTTTCGGCCACACAAGGTTTTAAGACCTAGGAAACTTAGAACCTAACTCAACTATGCTCATGTTGTTCCTTGAAATATTTGCTATGAAAGTTGTTTAAGGTTCTCATGCTTTTAGGACACTTGAACCCTAGCTTTAAGTCCTACAAGTTTCGGTCATATCATGTTTAAGGGCCTAGGAAACTTAGAACCTAACTCAACTATGCTCATGTTGTTCCTTGAAATATTTGCTATGAAAGTTGTTTAAAGTTCTCATGCTTTTAGGACACTTGAACCCTAGCTTTAAGTCCTACAAGTTTCGGCCATATCATGTTTAAGGGCCTAGGAAACTTAGAACCTAACTCAACTATGCTCATGTTGTTCCTTGAAATAATTGCTATGAAAGTTGTTTAAGGTTCTCATACTGTTATGACACTTGAACCCTAACTTTAAGCCCTACAAGTTTCGGCCATATCATGTTTAAGGGCCTAGGAAACTTAGAACCTAACTCGACTATGCTCATGTTGTTCTTTGAAATATTTGCTATGAAAGTTGTTTAAGGTTCTCATGCTTTTATGACACTTGAACCCTAGCTTTAAGCCCTACAAGTTTCGGCCATATCATGTTTAAGGGCCTAGGAAACTTAGAACCTAACTCAACTATGCTCATGTTGTTCCTTGAAATAATTGCTATGAAGTTGTTTAGGGTTCACAAGCTTGAATGATAATTTTTAACCCAATGTATGTTTGATAAGTTTCGGCCATGATAAGTTGTAAGCTTAAGAAACCTAGAACTCTACCTAAACTTGCTCATGGTGTTTTCTTGTGGTATAGGAAATGATACTTATTTAGGGTTCACATGTTGGTATGGAGTTTTTACCTAAAACCCAATCTATATGTTTCGGCCCCTATAAGACATTAGGGTTAGAAAATCTAATTATGTTTCCCATGTATCTTATATGCCATGTTTATGAGATTGCTATGCTTCTATGTTTAATTATGCACACTTGTGATCTATACATGATGGAAACCCTTATGCTATGCTGTGTGTTATTTATGATGAGCTGTGTGCCCAATTTACGCATGATATATGTGATGAGCTGTGTGCCCAAGTTTACATAGTATTTATGATGAGCTGTGTGCCCAAACTATGCATGTATTATGATGTGCTGTGTGCCCAAAGTTTACATACCATTATAATGAGCTGTGTGCCCAAGTTTACATGCTATTTATGATGAGCTGTGTGCCCAAACTATGCATGTATTATGATGTGCTGTGTGCCCAAAGTTTACATACCATTATGATGAGCTGTGTGCCCAAAATTCTATATGGTATGATATGATAAGAAATACGATGTGCAAGAAATGATAAGAACCATGATATGATATGCATGACATGCTACTTTACTTTATATAGCTTGTACCAAGGGTGGGCTCCATAAGCGCCCCGGGGTCGATGGATTAAGAAACGGGCCTCGTTAGGGATGTGCTCGTAAGTGCCCCTAGGTCGATGGACTAAGAAACGGGCCTAGTATGTATGCCTTGTAGGGTTCAAGACTTGCTACCTTGGACCTATATGGGACGCGCGCATTTATGTATGTGGTACAAGCCGGGGCCCTAACCATGCTGCATATATTATTGCATGAATCATGTTTTTGAAAGTCATCTCGCATAACACATTATGATTATGTTACGATATACCATGATGCCTATGATTATGTTATGTTATGTTAGGATGAACCTTATGATTATGTTATGATATGTTATGATCATGATTATGTTATGCTAGAATGCACTTTATGACTTTATTAGGATATGCCATGATACCATATGATTATGTTATGATATGATGCTTCTATACATGATATGATGAGTTGTCTTTATACTTTATGCCTTGAAGCTTTATTTATGCTATACGGTTATCGTGAGTAGGAAAGGATCTTACTGAGCCTTGAGTGCTCACAGCTTACTTTCCTTGTACCACAGATAAGGGAAAAGAATGGATGTACTAAGGGAGCAGCAGGAGGAGGCAAGGAGGACGTGTGTAGTAGTGACTTGGCTAAAGAGAAACACCTGTTTCTAGTTAATAAGAATTATGTTCATGTTGTTTCTTTTATGACTCTATGACACTTCATCATGCTCTTTAGTATTATGGGTTAAATTTATGTTAAGCATGTTATGTGACTCATATGATAGGTAATTAGCAATGATGATTTGAAAAGTAAAAGAAAAGTTTAAAAAGAAAAAAAAAATATACTATAGATAAGACTTCCGCTGTTTTAAGAAGAAAAGATAAGTAACCCCCGTCAGCTTAAGCAGGAAGGGGCGGGGCGTTACACTATTACAGGCCAACGGCTTGATACCAGTCGACTGATGAAAATACCAGTCCACTATTACAGTAACGCTACAATAAGTGCTACAGTAACTTGGAATTTTACCCTGAGTAGAGTCTCTCATGTACTCGTCCTTACCCGCACAACCTAGACTTAGCCTCCTCCATTAGCCTCGCGTCCCTCGGATGCCTCCCCATCCTTCATGCCTTGCCTTCTAGAGCTTCCATCGGCCTTGTCATTATTGTCGGATCTTCCTTTACCAAGAGGCCGCACCTTCTGGACTTCATCCATTACCAAGTCACACTTGGATTTACGTTACCAAGATTACATGCTTGGACTTACACCGCGAAGACTCACCCTTAGACTTTTCTTCTTTGCCAAGATCACACTTGGATCTCCTTGTTGTACCTATATCATGCACACTCACAATGCATATCAAATACAACAATAATCCTAACTTAAACCTTTGTCCAAACATCAAAACCTAGGGTACCCAGATTGCTCTAACAATCTTCTCCTTTTTGATGTTTGGCAACCCGTTTAAGTTAGGGAAACATATAATGCAATAACAATGCAATAAACATGCAATCTACACATGCATAAGTCATGAAAACTAACCTTAGACTCTCCCTTCACTTAAGCTCCCCCTTGAGCTAGAATTTCTCGTAAAGTTAAACTTCTCCCTCTTTGCCAACAAGTGAGCAATTGCTCCCCCTTGAGCTAGGATTTCTTGCAAAAGTGTGTAGGTTTCCCACTTAAATCCAACACTTCTCTCCTTTTACCATACATCAAAAAGAGCTCCAACAATATCTTAATTATTAGACTCGTTAACCTCTAATGACCATAAACATTATATATTAATCCCCCATAAGATTACATGCATATTCACCATCTTTTTGGTCAGTTTCTAATGCTAAAAATATTTTCAGACTATATCAATCAACTGCCCTCTTCAAAACGAGCTTACAAAGACATTCTGTGCCTTATGAATAGTGTTATCAATCGATTAATAATTATATCAGTCGACTGCCCTCTTTAAAATAAGCTTACAGAGACATTCTGTGCCTGTGAACAGTGTTACCAATCGACTGGTAACTGTATCAGTCGACTGATACATTATTTCAGTCAAAAATAACATTTCTTACCCAACTTAAAAAATGCACCAGAAATTTCATAGACTTCGAAAAATTCCTAAATTTTGTGGATAGATTTATTTTACCAATGTCTACTTGGAAAAAATATATTGATCATGGATTCCAAGATTAACACAAAATTCAAAACTATCTAAATAGTTCAATTGAAGCTTGACCTAAAGTCTTAGTTTTGACTTCCTCTTGATGTATCTGTCAATACTAAACCATAATGCATCCCTTGTATTAGTTTATATGACATCTATATATCTAAAACCAATTTTTATGCAATATGAATTAAATTTCATATTTCCTTACATATTGAGTCTTAATTCCCTAGGTTTGAGAATCAAGTCCGTTTCCAAACCACTTTGACATATTTAATGATCTATCTCGAGTCCCAAGCATAGTCCTCTTGAGATCTATTTACCATAGGTCTCAAAGACTTTTGAGCTTCCCCTAGAGCTCTTAACCTTAGCCACCTCCCTAGGTGACTCATTTACTATGACTAGGCCACTTCGATGCACCTAAGGTGACACTTGTTGGAACCCCAAGGTGGTTTTGATGTGATCAACAAAAGTTAGGTTCTGTCGTATTTTAACCTTGTATCTAAGTGTGCAGGAGCTTAGGACCACAGGGAGTCGAGCAAAAGACACAGCTAGCGAGAAGGATGGCACGGGAGGGAGCCGACGGGCTCAGTGCGTCTGAGGTACGAGGCGTTGCAGAAGAGTATGGGGCGGACGAGAAAGAGGCACGCGACGTTTCCGAGGGACGAGAAGTCGAAGCGGAAGGTTGCTCGAGAAGGCCGAAATTGAGTTCAGGTGAGCCTTATTTCAGTTGGCTGAAATCACCCAAGCGAGCGGAGCCGGAGCGGAAGACCCAGACCGAGGCGAGCAGCACCGGAGCAGAGGGCCCGGACAAAAAGTCAACCTGGTTGACTTTAGTGGTCCGACGCCCGGATCCATTCCTTGCGCCCGGATGGTCCGAGCGCCCGGAGTTGAATTTTGACCAGGATCACGTCAAACGTGATCCGTTGTGAAGGGGATAAAAGTTAATCCCCTCCCAGGCACCTGGAACCCTTCCAGACGTCCCGACCAAGACTATAAATACAGCATTAGTCCTGAAGCTTCAAATCATCAAAAGAATTAGCAATCCAACACTTGTGTACTTTCATTTCTAATCTAGCTTCTGTTTTTTGTGCTTTCACTGCTGTAAGAGACTTCTCCGCCTGAAGGAGATATTCTAGTGCACGTTTCATTCCTTAGATTAACAACCTCCTTGATTGTAACCAAGTCAAGTCTGTGAGCCTCTTTCTGTTTATTACTTTTTGTCTATTTTTATGCAAGTGTTCTGTTGAAAGTTCGAGAAAGGTCTTTTTTATTTTTTCAGGGCTATTCAACCCCCCTTCTAGACGACCGACGCGATCCAACAACACTTGGCCTATAAATCTTACTTTCTTAACCTTAGACACCTTATCTTTGGTTAATTTCTTCTTGTCCTTAACCTTGGATACCTTATCCTTACCATAATTATATGTCACCCTAGTATATTTCTTTTTATTGGTCTTGGATGACTCTCCCTTACTATTATTAATTGTCACCCTAGCATATGATTTCTCCTTGGCCTTAGAGGAATCCAATTTGATTTTTTTTTTTTGACCATCCAAAAACATGTCAAGTCCTTTAGGTCCAATAATGAACCTATCTAGGACTTCTCTAACTTATCAAGCTTTTCTCTTAAAGCTTGATTTTCCAATTCTAAGTTTTTAACCCTAGAATTAACATGTCCATCATGGGCATTCCTAGACCTACCCTTTCTAGGCATGTGTCTCTTCTTCTTGGGATTAATGCCTAGGTTTTGACCCACTTTTCTTCCCTTAGGCAAAGTGATTTGAGTCTTATTAGGTCTAACCTTATTACATGATTTCCTAGAGTTATCTATCATGTTAACTCTATTCCTATCATTAGACCTAAATCCATAATTATGTATGGGTACATAATTTTTATTTTTTCTGACAAACATGTAGGAATTTAAATTTGGATTAAATTTTAAAATAGAGATTATCTTCCCTTTTACCTTTGGAGCTGCCCCTTAACTTGAGCTCCTCTTCTTCTCCCATTTCTTCAAGTGCGCCAATTTCTTGAGCTCTCCTCTCCTTGGGCACTTAGTGTGGTAGTGACCATATCCACCACACGTGAAGTATCAAATATGTTTCTTCTCTTTCTTTCTACAACTCACATTAGTTTCTAAATTAACTTTAGTGAATTTAGAGTTTACCTCCTTTACCTTCTTGAGCGAAAGACACCTACTCTTGTAGTGCCCCATCTTACCACACTCAAAGCATTTGATGTGGCTCTTCTCGCTCTTCTTGGTAATTAAGATTGAGGGTTGAGCTTCTAAGGCCTCCTCATCCTTGGATTTCTCTTCCTCTTCTTCCTTCGAAGATGTGGACGATTCCACATCTTCTTCCCTTGAAGATGTGGATAACACTTCCTCATCTTCCTTCTCCTCCTCAGATGTTGAGCCCTCCTCAACGTCCGATTGGTCCTTCCCTTGGACCAATGAATCCTTCTCCTTGGGTTCCTCCACTCCTTGAAGTTGTATAGGATCTTCATGGAACACAATCACCTTACTCCAAAACTCATGAGCACACTTATACTGACCTACACGAGACACAATATTAGAAGGTAATTGATTTAATACAATTCTAGTTACCTCCTTATCCGTCTCCGATTGTTTCCTTTGCTCCTTGGTTCAATATCGAGGTTGGAGACACTTCCCCTTCTTGTCCATCGGAGCTTCAAACAGAACTTCTAATGCAGTCTAATGGTCTCAATCCATTTAGAACCAAATCTTCAACTGCTTCCTCTAATACTTGAAATCATCCTTCTCGTATGGGGGTGGAATCCGAATATCTCATCCAAGAGGTTCTTCAGAGTCCATCTTCCTCTAGCATTTTGCTCCCTCGGCGATTAGTCTATAGTGACTCGCTCTAATACCACTTGTTGGGACCTTGACGTAGCTAGAGGGGGTGAATAGTTCGTCACCCAAATCGTCGCTTCCTACTCTTGTTAGTGCACAGCGAAATACAAAACAAAACTAACAAATAGAAAGTTAAACCTAGAGGCAATAACTAAGACAATCAAACCTCTAACACATTTATGTAACGTGGTTCGGAGATCACTTACTCCTATTCCATGACTATCCGTAAGGTGGACGATCCCAATCCGTCTGTGGATGATTCCCCGGAGAACTTCCGGCTAGCTCACGTAGCTCTTTGTGGGTGTAGAAACCTCACCATAATTCACACGAGACCACACTAGATCACTTGAGCACTTGGAGACTCTAATTAGGGTTAACCGCCACTAATTTCATCACCTTTCTCAACCATATCAAACTCCATTAAATAGAGCTTGGATGCAAACATCCAAGAAATGTTCCCGCCACCAGTCGACTGGCTTTCGTGGATTTCGACCATGACAGGCTAATTGTTAGGACCTTCGGATGGCGGCTAGAGAGGGGGGGTATGAATAGCCGACCCCAAATTCACGTTTTTTCCTACAATTTGAGTTAGCGCAGCGGAAATAAAAGATAGAAACGAAAATGGAGAAGATCAAACCTCAAACGCGACGATATAACGAGGTTCGGATATGATACTCCTACTCCTCGGCGTGTCCGTAAGGTGGATGAATCCTATCAATCCGTCGGTGGATGAGACCCCGGAAAATCGGCTAATAAAAACTCCTTCTGGGTGGAGAAACCTCGCCACAATCTCTCTTGCAACAGCAAGATCAGCGTACAAGAAATACAGCAAGAAGCCAAGAACGATATGAATGTAAAAACACTAGTTTGCTTGCCTTCTTGTCGACTGTTGATGAAGCAGCAACTTCACGCCAACAACAGCAGCAACTGATCAGTTGGAGTCCAGCCGAGGGAAGCTCACACGAAGCTTCAGAAATGGAGAGCTCAGCAAAGCTCTGATCGCAAGGAACAAGAAGTAGCAAGCAGAACGATAACTCTACTGTAGAGGCCCTTGATTTATATGAACCTGCGAAGAAGAAGAAAGAAAGAAGAAATCTAGCCGTTGTGTCTCAACGGCTAGACCTGGACCGATCAGGCTCCACCCTGATCGGTCCAGGATGGATCTGATCGGTCAGGGGACCGATCAGGCCCTACGCTGATCGGTCCCCAGACCGATCCCAACTCTCACAGAGAGTTGGGTGTGATCCCTGATCGGTCTGTGGACCGATCAGCCTATAGATGGATCGGTCCACAGACCGATCAGCCTATAGACCGATCAACCCTAAACCCTTCTTACTGATCGATCACCAGACCGATCAGATAACCCACAGAGAGCTACTGTGTGGTTACTGATCGGTCACGAGACCGATCAGATAACTCAGGTATCACTGGATCGGTCGACAGATCGATCCAGACAGCCAAAGTATCACTGGATCGGTCAAAAGATCGATCCAATGCCTCTGTTGGTTTTAGAGCTTCCCAGCCCTAAACCCTAACGTCTTCCTAGTCTAGAGAACGAGCTACCGAGCCCTCTCTGACCTAGTCCAGAGAACGAGCTACCGAGCCCTCTCCGACTTCGTCCGGTCCAGAGAACGAGCTACCGAGCCCTCTCTGACCTAGTCCGGAGAACGAGCTACCGAGCCCTCTCCGACTCCATCCAGTCCAGAGAACGAGCTACCGAGCCCTCTCCGACTTCCACGTCCGGTCCAGAGAACGAGCTACCGAGCCCTCTCTGACCTAATCCGGAGAACGAGCTACCGAGCCCTCTCCGACTTCCACGTCCAGTCCAGAGAACGAGCTACCGAGCCCTCTCTGACCTAGTCCGGAGAACGAGCTACCGAGCCCTCTCCGACCTCCCATGCCAAGCTTCCATACTTGGACTTTTCCCCGTGCCAAGCTCCCTGCTTGGATTTTGCCCGTGCCAAGCTTCCTGCTTGGACTTTTCCGTGCCAAGTCTCCATACTTGGACTTTTCCACGTGCCAAGCTCCCTGCTTGGACTTTTCCCGTGCCAAGCTCCCTGCTTGGACCTTTCCGTGCCAAGTCTCCATACTTGGACTTTTCCCGAATCAAGTCAACTCAAGTCGGGTCAACCAGATCAACCTTGACCAAAGGTTGCACCCACAATCCCCCAAGTTCCTATTCTTGTCAAACATCAAAATACAACTTTTCTAATCTTGTCAAACATCAAAATATACCTCGAGTAAGGTCAACTCGGTCAGGTCACCCAGGTCAACCTTGACCTAAGGTTGCACCAACAATCTCCCCCTTTTTGAAGTTTGACAAAAAACATAATCAAGTTAGGTTAACCCGATAACCTAACTAAGGTTTTCCAATAGTTCTCCAATGTTCTTCCTCGAACATTCTCTGAACATTCTCCCCAAACTCCAATGTTCTTCCTTGAACATTCTCTGGACATTCTCCCCCTTTTTGACACACATCAAAAAGAATGAATCAAGATCAAGAGTTTCTTCCTAATGAAAGTCCCATACCTTTCATTGAAACCCTTAATTTCCCCCTTGATACTTAAAGTCAACAATCAACTTAGTGATAATCCCATATCACTCATCCTCAGAAATCTTGACGAGTAAAAACTCTCCCTAAAAGTCAACTCCCCCTTGACCAATAGGTAAAACTCCCTCTAAAGGTCAACTCCTCCTTAACCATTGCACCAACAATGTCTTGGAGAGTTTCAACCCTTTAGAAATCTAAAACACCAACTTCCACAGCTGAAATTTCAGACAACAGTCGAAAATCAGCATTTTGGCACGCTCTGATCGGTCACCAGACCGATCAGGCCTCCACTGGATCGGTCACCAGACCGATCCACACTGCCCTGGATCGGTCCAGTGGCCGATCCAGTCTTCCCTGGACCGATCAGGATCTCCTCTGATCGGTCCACGGCTCTCTGATAAGATTTCTGATTTTTTTCTCCCGAAATTAAGAAATCCCTAAAAAATTACAGAAAATTCCAAAAATTGTAAAATTTTGAGGATACATTCCTCATAACATATATTATCATGGAAAAATAGTTTTCTATGAAAATAACTTCCATTTTTTAATCTTGATACAAGGTTCGAAAGACTTTGAAATAGCTCAAAGTTAATCCATCTTTGTATCAACTTGCTCAATGATGAATGCTATCACTAGAAAAGCTTCATCAAGGTTTTTCAAATCAATTTTGAAATGATCTTAAACCATTTAATTTAGGACCACAATCTTAGGGCTAAATGTACATGACTTGTACACAAGTTTTCCCTATGATCCTCAAATTCGAATTAGGCTCATCTAGGTACAAGAACTATGCACTTTGATCCTAGCTCATAATCCTAATATCTCACACACATCTAAGGTGTATCAAACACATCCAAGTCAATTTTGATGTGAGATATGGGTTTAGGTCATCTTATGCTAAGTTCTCATGCATTTTCTAAACAACAATTTGATCTCCATATCAAATTATATTTCTATCCTTAAATCAAATTAATTGATCATAAATGCAAGAGATGATGACATGGCATAAAAAAAATAATATCATAAGTGGAAACATGTGCCAATGTCATGATGTCATGACATAAAATATGAAACTTAAATAAGGCATGACATATAACTAACCTAAGTATTATCATGACATTTCAAATGATAATAAGTTAAATATGATGTCATGACATGGCATATGACAAACAATGTATGGAAAATAACATATAAAGGTATAGAAAATACCTAATTCTAGCCTTAGTTGCCATTTTTGATAATTTTGGTCATTTTACCATAAATTCTATATTCCTAAGTGTAATATACCTAAAATCATATACTAAAGATTTTTAAATTACTATGTGCCAATTAGATTGACCCTAGAAAACTCCTCAAATGTGGTTGGTACATACTAATCACCTTAGGAATAATTTTTAATTTCATTTTCAAGGCTTGATTACACCTTGAAAATTCCTAAAATGCCACCTTTTGCCATGAGTAGGTTAACTACCTATCCAATTAAGGTTGACACACCCTAAACCATCTACCGTGAAGGAATCACGCTTCTAGGAACCCAATACCTATTTGAGCTCATTGGGTTCACTAAATATTCACTATGGATGACTTCCCTAGCAACCCTCCTAATGACCCTCCTAGGCTTTAAAGCCTTGGTCATTTGGGACTCATCAAGATTAACTCTAGGGGTGACTCCCCTTGTGACCTTGGTGATGGTCTTCTTAGCCCTAGGTCTTGTTCCATAATCGAATGGAACATTATGATAAACGGGCTTGACCACTTGAGACTTAGGTTTGTGACCCAAACCTCTCATGTCCTTGGGCTTTGATTTTTGACCCTTAGACCCTAGAGTTGACTTTTCCAAATTCTTAAGAGCATTTTCTAAAGTGTCAAGTCTTGACCTCAAGACTTAATTTTCCTTCTTTAATACCTCAAGCTTTAATTTTCCATTTTTCTTTGAGGTATTCCTAGGCATATGTCTAGTTGTTTTGGGATTCCTATCTAGGTTTTCCTTAACCTTAGATGAGTTAACTCTAGGGTTGGCATTTCTAGCATTGTCGTTATCTAGGCTAACATGTTTGGCACCTAAGCACATGTATCGGTTTCTATGGTTATCATGCTTATCATTATTGACAATTGCAATAAAACTACTAGTATGTGTCTTATTAGAATTGCAAAAATGTGCCTTAAAGGATACCTTAGGGTTTGCCTTAGCTCCCCCCATAGATGTGCTTGGTCTCTTGTCCTTGTGAGATTGCCTCTCCCTTGGACATTGACTCCTATAATGTCCCATTTGCTTGCATTGGAAGTACACCACGTGCTCCTTGCCCTTGCCCTTGCGTATCGGGACTCCGGCTTCCTTGACTTTTGGTGCCGGTGGAGTCTTCCTAATCCTCTTTGGACATTTACTTTTGTAATGCCCATATTCCCTACACTCAAAGCACATTATATGTAATTTACTTGAAATTAAGTTGCTTGAGTTACCTAGGGTTGAGGATGGATATAAGCTCTCCCCTTCATCCCTTCCGGAGGTAGAGGCTTCTTCTTCTTGCTCCAGTCTTGAAGAAGAACTCTCCTCCTCTTCTTCCTTAGACGTTGAGTAACCCTCAACTTCTAATTCCATACCTCCATGATGTGAGCTACTTGGCTCACTTGACTCCTCTTCATGACTTGAATTGGAGCTCTCCTCATGGAACTTAGCCAAGTTGTTCCACAACTCCTTGGCATTGTTGTATCCACCTATCTTACACAAGATATCATTAGGTAATGAAAATTCAAAGATTTTCGTTACCTCGTCGTTGATTATGGATTGGTGGATTTGTTCCTTCGTCCACTTCTTCTTCTCGAGAGGTTCTCCTTTTTTTATCCACCGGAGGAATAAAACCTACTTGTACACAATTCCAATTTACTAGGTTAGTCATAAGAAAATACTTCATTCTTACCTTCCAATACGCAAAGTCGTCGCGATCATAGAAGGGTGGAATCGTGACGTCTTCTCCAAGTTGATCCATTCTCTAGCTCGTGCTCCCCCGGGTGTTAATCCGACGAAGAGTGACCTCGCTCTGATACCACTTGTTAGGACCTTCGGATGGCGGCTAGAGAGGGGGGGGGTGTGAATAGCCGACCCCAAATTCACGTTTCTTCCTACAATTTGAGTTAGCGCAGCGGAAATAAAAGATAGAAACGAAAATGGAGAAGATCAAACCTCAAACGCGACGATATAACGAGGTTCGGATATGATACTCCTACTCCTCGGCGTGTCCGTAAGGTGGACGAATCCTATCAATCCGTCGGTGGATGAGACCCCGGAAAACCGGCTAATAAAAACTCCTTCTGGGTGGAGAAACCTCGCCACAATCTCTCTTGCAACAGCAAGATCAACGTACAAGAAATACAGAAAGAAGCCAAGAACGATATGAATGTAAAAACACTAGTTTGCTTGCCTTCTTGTCGACTGTTGATGAAGCAGCAACTTCACGCCAACAACAGCAGCAACTGATCAGTTGGAGTCCAGCCGAGGGAAGCTCACACGAAGCTTCAGAAATGGAGAGCTCAGCAAAGCTCTGATCGCAAGGAACAAGAAGTAGCAAGCAGAACGATAACTCTACTGTAGAGGCCCTTGATTTATATGAACCTGCGAAGAAGAAGAAAGAATGAAGAAATCTAGCCGTTGTGTCTCAACGGCTAGACCTGGACCGATCAGGCTCCACCCTGATCGGTCCAGGATGGATCTGATCGGTCAGGGGACCGATCAGGCCCTACGCTGATCGGTCCCCAGACCGATCCCAACTCTCACAGAGAGTTGGGTGCGATCCTTGATCGGTCTGTGGACCGATTAGCCTATAGATGGATCGGTCCACAGACCGATCAGCCTATAGACCAATCAACCCTAAACCCTTCTTACTGATCGATCACCAGACCGATCAGATAACCCACAGAGAGCTACTGTGTGGTTACTGATCATTCACGAGACCGATCAGATAACTCAGGTATCACTGGATCGGTCGACAGACCGATCCAGACAGCCAAAGTATCACTGGATCGGTCAACAGATCGATCCAATGCCTCTGTTGGTTTTAGAGCTTCCCAGCCCTAAATCCTAACGTCTTCCTAGTCTAGAGAACGAGCTACCGAGCCCTCTCTGACATAGTCCGGAGAACGAGCTACCGAGCCCTCTCCGACTTCGTCCGGTCCAGAGAACGAGCTACCGAACCCTCTCCGACTCCATCCAGTCCAAAGAATGAGCTACCGAGCCCTCTCCGACTTCCACGTCCGGTCCAGAGAACGAGCTACCGAGCCCTCTCTGACCTAATCCGGAGAACGAGCTACCGAGCCCTCTCCGACTTCCACGTCCAGTCCAGAGAACGAGCTACCGAGCCCTCTTTAACCTAGTCCGGAGAACGAGCTACCGAGCCCTCTCCGACTTCGTCCGGTCCAGATAACGAGCTACCGAACCCTCTCTGACCTAGTCCGGAGAACGAGCTACCGAGCCCTCTCCGACCTCCTATGCCAAGCTTCCATACTTGGACTTTTCCCCGTGCCAAGCTCCCTGCTTGGACTTTTCCCGTGCCAAGCTCCCTGCTTGGACTTTTCCGTGCCAAGTCTTCATACTTGGACTTTTCCACGTGCCAAGCTCCCTGCTTGGACTTTTCCCGTGCCAAGCTCCCTGCTTGGACCTTTCCGTGCCAAGTCTCCATACTTGGACTTTTCCCGAATCAGGTCAACTCAAGTCGGGTCAACCAGGTCAACCTTGACCAAAGGTTGCACCCACAATCCCCCAAGTTCCTATTCTTGTCAAACATCAAAATACAACTTCTCTATTCTTGTCAAACATCAAAATATACCTCGAGTCAGGTCAACTCGAGTCGGGTCACCCAGGTCAACCTTGACCTAAGGTTGCACCAACACTAATGACTCGATACGAGTCGGCTGATGAAAACACCAGTCGATTGCTACAATAACACTATAATGAGTTGCTATAGTAACTTGAAATTTTACCCTGAGTGCAGTCTCTCATGCACTCGTCCTTGCCCACACAACCTAGACCTAACTTTCTAGTCTCTTCCATCAGCCTCGCGTCCCTCGGATGCCTCCCCATCCTTCGCGCTTTACCTTCTGGAGCTTCCATTGGTTTGTCATTGTTGTCGGGTCTTCCTTTGCCAAGAGACCGCACCTCTGGGATTTATCCATTGTCAAGTCACACTTGGACTTACGTTGCCAAAACTATATGCTTAGATTTACACCGTCAAAACTCATCCTTGAACTTTCCTCATTTGCCAATATCACATTTGGACTCTCTTTATTGTACTTATATCCTACACACTCACAATACATATCAAATATAATAATAAATTTAACTTAAATATTTATCCAAATATCAAAATATAAGATATTCATATTACTCCAATAATATCCACTTCTCATTATAAAAATCTCCTACAGTATACTGGAGATAAGACTTGAATTTTAGGGTCTTTGATTATCCTTTAAAAGGTCAAACCATTTTATCACTGTCCCATGCATAAGATTATTGTAGTTGGTAATATCACCTCGGTGGCTCGGATGGCCTCTACTGTAGGTAAATCATGAGGATTTCCTCCCCAAAGAATTATATATGTAAAAAGGGATTGATGCAACAAATTGAGTAATCTATATCCGTTGAGATACTCAAATTTATTGATAGTAATATTTTACATGAACTAACTAAGGTAGCCACAAGAGTATGTAGTTGAAAGGAGATGAAGGGGGGTCGAGATGTTTAATTTGGCTCAACAAAATTATATCATTCAATTCAATTAGTTTTTTTTAAAATAAATGTATTGCAATTTACTTATAAATAAACTTAGGTCCTTAATATTTATCTCTAAATTTTAAATTATTATTATTTATTTAAACTGCATATTGTGAGTATTATAATTTTAAATGTATTGTAAACTTACTATTTCTAAGATTGAATGTATATGATTGTATGAGCTAGAGGGCCATCACTTAAGATGGCAAATAAAATTAAATACAATGAATCAAACATATCACAATGCTAAAGTAGACATATAATATGGTTACTGATTCTCATTGTCACTACGTGACTTTCTCTTTTATGACAATTTTTTTTTTGTAAAATTCAATTTTTTAAAAATCCATTAGAATTTTATTTTATTTTACTTTTTTAAAAAATCATCATTCATCACTTTGAGTTCATTTGACCTGGTCAACTCATTAGGCTACTCCTACCCAAATTAGAAAAATGATATGTTTAAGAACAAAAACTCAAAAAAAAATTTAAGGATAAACACATAAAGTGATGGGGCCCACAAAAAATGAAATGATGGATCGTGACCTTATGTGTCTATTCTTAAATTTTTTCTTGAATTTTTTTTTCCTTAAGCATATCATTGCTCCACATATTAAACACATATGTCAAATACACCGTAAAAAATTTAATTTAAATCTTTTGCACGAATATCAAAATCAAATTTGAATACTTAAGCCATGGTTACATTAACACTAATTAATAAATATTAATCATCATGCATTTGCACTCATGATACTGTATCGTGTATGTAATATAATATATGAATATATATACATTATATAAAATAAATATTATTATCAAGTAATTAAACATCATTATTCAATACTGTATAATTTATTCTATACACATCTTAATCTAAAAATAGAGTAGAAATTAAATTATTAATCATATTTCAAATTATATAATAAGAATATTTTATAAGTACCCTGTGATGATTTTAATATGATCAACCAAGTCAAGTTAGACTCTGTGTATTTGATACCTTGCATTTGAATGTGCAGAGACTTAGGAACATAAGAAGTCGTGCGGAAGACATGGCAGACAAGAAGGATGACATGAGAATATAGTCGACGGGCTTGGTGCATCTGAGGGATGAGAAGTCGTAGAAGAGTACGTCGGTAGAATGAGAAGGATGCGGGCAACCTTTTTGAGGGATGAGAAGCAGGAGCAAAAGATTGCTCGAGGAGAAGAACGAAGTTGAGTTCGGGTGAGCTCAACTCTGAAAAGCCGCAGGATCACCCAAGCAATCGGAGATGAAGCCAACAATTGGAGAAGGCTCCAGACGAGTCAGCTGGGTTGACTAGTCCGAGCACTCGGACCAACTAGTCTGGGTGGGCGCCCAGACCACCTAGTCTAGGCGTCCGGACTGTTGGATTGATACGCATGTGAGAGGGGGGAGGTGAATTACGTGGTTTTCAAAAACTCATTTTGTCGGTTTTAAAATCACAAGTATGCGCAGCGAAAATTAAGAAGGCAGACACCAAAAAAACACGGTCGGTTTACTTGGTTTGGAGCTTTCGGCGACTCCTATTCCAAGACCCAGGTCCCGTGGACCTATCGATGGATAAATCACTATAAACCTCTTCCGGTACCTCCGGAAGAGAGAATCACATAGAAAGAAGGAACAAGTGCAACACCCTGCACTTGTCCTATTTCAAATAATTAAGTATGCAAATTACAGTTCGTTACCCAACACCTTCGAAGATTGTCAGCTTAGGCTCGGTGTTGGTTAGTTCCTTAGCAGTAGTCAAGTGCAGCAACATCGTAGCAGAGTCACAACAGTAGGTCGAAGTAGTCGGAACCTCAATCAGATGCGTAGAAGCTTGTATATCAGTTGTTTAAGAAGCTTTGGGTGAGCAACCTTAAATATGCTATGGAAGGCGCCTTCAACTGGTCAAACTCTATCCCAAACGGCTCAGCTCTTATCCGCGATGATGTTCAAATTTATCTTGCAGAAGGTGCCTTCCATGGCCATGGAAGGCGCCTTCTATGAACAGTGTGAAGGCGCCTTCCATAGCCATGGAAGGCGCCTTCGGGCACTGTTCACCCTAAGGCAACTTCCTTCTTTTGTCCTGTAAAATAATGGTAGTCCAATAAATCTGTAAGACAAGTGTTAGCATAATTATAATTAAAGAATAGTAATTAGTTCCTATCCTTCCTAGACCAGGAACTAGTCAATGTCTCAGTTTAGGGATCCCAAATGGACCTAAACTAGACCGATGTCTAATGCCCCTTTAACCGGGACGCGTCCTCACTTGGTCACTCTCCTTCAGTAACTTACCTTAACTTACTAGTTTGTCAGACATCTGGTCAGCCGTCGACCTGTCTGGATTTCATGTCAGCTATCCAGTCAGTCCGTTGACCTAGCTGGACTCCCTCAGACCTGTCAACTCCTGCACACTAGGTTAGTACAATAGATAAAATAGTAAAGTAAAATAGTGTCAACATATTTTGTGGTCGACCAGAAACTAGTCGGTTACATATTACCTATGGTTACCTTCCTAGGGTTGTCTACCTTCATTCACTAGGACTTCCATTGTCTGGCTTCACTCATAAGGACTTTCTCCACCTAGCTTCACTCATTAGGGCCCGACTTCACTCACCAGGACTTCCACTACCTATCTTCACTCACTAGGGCCCGGCTTCACTCACCAGGACTTCCACTTACCTAACCTCTAGTTAGGACTTCTCACTTACCTATCCTTCGGTTAGGACTTACCCTTGCTAGTCATCTAGTCTTGACCAGACTACTCTCTTCCAAACATCAAGTTCTGTTTGGATTAACCCTTGGTCAAACTAACCAGAGTTAGGTGCATTGTCAAACATCGAAACCCTAGAGGTCAATTGTACCAACAATCTCTCCCTTTTTTATGTTTGACAATTTTCTTAAGTTAGGCTTGAGTCTTTATAGGTTATATCTCAAAATTTGAGAGATTAGTTACTTTCTCCCTTTAACTTTTCTAACTTAATATTACGATACCAGGTTCTCTCTCAAAATTTGAGAGATTAGTCACTTTCCCCCTTTAACTTTTCTAACTTAAGATTACTCTCCCTCTTTGGCACACATCAAAAAAATATATAAACTTAAGATCACTCTTGATTGGGTTTTACACCAACAATAACATTTGAAAGATATAATTAAGTGTTTCAAAATCGAGTGTTTTCAAAGGAGTGTTGCAAACTGATTTTTCAGAGTTGGTTGTCAAGGTAACTCTTTATAATGAATTTTCAAAAATATTTTTCAAGGTGTTTTCATAAAAACTTGTAAAACAAAGAGTATTTCATAAAAGATTTTGAAAATAATTTTTCAAACTCAGTTTCAAGGATTTGCAAAACTAATTTTTGAATGAATTTTAAAAATTACATTTAATCTTTCAATCAGGACTCCCCATTAACTTAACACATTCTTAGGAATTATTGTTAATCACAAGTAAAACTTCCTATGTGTCTAGGGGGTTGATCTAAATTAAAAGAATACTAAGTTTGAAGGTGAATTTTTAAAATATTTTTCAATACACTTGCCAAAAAGCAAAATAATTTTGGAAATATTTTAAGAATATTTTTCAAATAAAGTTTGAGAAGATTTTTTAAAATATTTTCAAGTGTATTTATAGATATTTTTAAAAAATATTTTTACAAAAGTAATTTTTCAAAAGATTTTTCAAACATATTTCTCAAAAACACCTCCCCTTAACCTGATTATCGTTGTTAACCATAGGCAATTCTACCCAGATGTCTAAGGGTCTATAAGTTTACGATTGACTTTGAAGGATTTAGACACTGGCTGCATGTCTTTGAGACCTATATAAGCAATAGTATTTGACTTAATTTTCTTTTCCTAACATCTCAACCATTCTAGATTTTCAAACATGGTAATCTTAAGTGTTTAGAGAGATAATTTAACATGTATTTTAAAAATTACTTAAGTATGAAATTTTAGATTAATCTTGTGTTATATTTAAGTTAAATTTATGATAGTTTTTGCATTAAATGATTTAGTTAAATTATTTTTAGAGCGAATTAATTGATTAGTTATTATGTTAAGATTGATGTAATAGCTAAATTTCCAATTAATTCAGATTAACTATAAGTTAATATAATTTAATCAATAAATAAGTTATAATTATTTTTGGATTAATAGTAAATATTGAATTAATTATTGAAAGTCATTAAGTTGAATAATTTACAGTAGTAATTAAGTTTGATTAAATTGATCAGAGTGATTAAAATTCATATTATTAAATGAATTATTAAATTAGGACTAACTAATTAAAATTTGAGTTAATTGATTATTAGTTAACTTAATTCATATAAGTTAATAAATTTTGAATTAACTAAGATGAACATTTATTGAATTTTAAATATAATTTATGTTTGAATTTAATTAAGATTTAAGTTTAAATTAAGAAGAAAAAATAAGTCTTAATTTTTTTTTGTTTTTAAATATAAAAATAAGTTTTAAAGAATTTTTAAAATAATTTTTATAAAGAAATTTTTAAAACAATTTTTTTAAAAGAAAATAATTTTTTTAAAGGATTTTTAAATAATTTTTTAAAAGATTTCTAAAATAATTTTAAAAGAATTTTAGCATAATTTGTAAATAATTTTTATGTAATAATTTAATTACATATGTTTAATTAAATTTTGATTTCAGGGTTTTGATTAAATCCATATTAGGTTTTATCTAATTTAATTTAAATTTAATTTTAATTTTAATTTATTTTTAATTTAATTTTAAGTTTAATTTAATTTAGTCTAATTTAAATTTTAAGTTTAATTTTTAATTTTAAGTTTAATTATAAATTTTAACTTTAATTTTAATTTTTAATTTTAATTTTAATTTTAATTTTAATTTTAATTTTAATTTTTAATTTTAAGTTTAATTTTAATTTTTAAGTTTAATTCTAAATTTTAAATTTTAAATTTAAATTTAATTTTAATTTTAAATTTTAATTTTAAGTTTTAAGTTTAATTTTAAATTTTATGTTTAATTTTGAATTTAAATTTTAAGTTTAATCTTGAATTTAAATTTTAAGTTTAATTTTAAATTTAATTTTGAATTTTAAGTTTAATTTTTATTTTTAATTTTTTTTATTTTAAATTTTAAATTTAAGTTTAATTTTTAATTTTTAATTTTTAAGTTTAATTTTAAATTTTAAGTTTTTAGTCATCTCCCCCCATCTACGTTTTCAATCAAGAAATCTTATAATTTTGTGAGATGAATTAAGTTCAATTTCAGGGTTTGGTTTAACTTTGTGTTAGATTTAGGTTTAGTTTTAGGTTCAACAAACAAATATTCTTTGGATAAACTTCTGGGCTATGGTGAGTCACTTGGACATCATTAGAGTAACCATGCTCTCGAGGTTTTCCAAATAGTCTCATCTACTGAGCTTAGTACAAAACTTTGGTCTAACTAGTTAGGATCCGTAAGGGGTAGTTTCAGTTAGTTCCACTAAATCAAATGCACCAGGTCGAAGTCATTCTTCCTAGACATGCATAGACAGAGTTTCCCTAACTTACTATTATCCAAAACTTCACCAGTACTTTTGTAAAGTTAAACTATTGTTTCTATTTAAACTAGTCATAATTACCCAGCCGGGGTTAGGGATGTAATCGAGCCGAGCCGAGACGAACTGTTGAATGTTTGAGCTTGGCTCGTTTATAATCGAGCCGAGCTCGAGCTTTATTTAACAAATATATTCATGGCTCACGAGCTTATTCGAGCTTTTATCGAGCCTAAACGAGCTGAATAAGTATAAATTATAAATTTAAATATTTATTAAAAATTAAATTATATATTTAGAGAAAATTATAATATTCTTATCAAAATTTATAATTTTATTCTAATAAATAAATTTAATATATTTATCTATATTTTTCATAAATAGAGTATAAAATTTATAAATTTAATATCAAAATTATTATTTTTTTAATTTAAAAGTTGATTAATGAGCTTAACGAACGTGTTCACGAGCTAACGAGCCGAGTATTGTGAAGCTCGAGCTTGGTTTGTTTATCTTAACGAGCCTCATTAAACGAGCTTTTATCGAATCGAGCTTCGAATAGCTCACGAGCGGCTTGGTTCATTTACATCCCTAGCCGGGGTAATTTATTATTTTGGAGGTGTTAACTAATTTGAAGTCTCCCCTGAATTATTGAATATTCGTTTTAGTTTATTTAAATATTTAAGTTTTAAGTATTTTAATTGAGTTAAATGTAGATTTTATGTATTTTAATTTATGTTTCTGATTTAGATTCAGTTTGTTATTACATTTGTTGATTAATTTCATAATCAAGAGATACTTGATTATATCTTATTTTTTTAATTTAAATTTGGTTTAGACTTATAATTCAAGTCTAGATTTAATGATTTGGTGGGATTATTAATTATTTTTTCTAGTTTACGAATTTTATTTTTTAAAAGATTGATTTTTTTTTCTAATTTCCTAAACCTTGAATATGAAATTTTAAATATTAAAGAGTTGTTTTCTAAATTATTGTTTAGATTTTTATTGGTTAATTTATTTGGTTGAGCATGCATATCTAATTGTTGAGGTAAATCTAAACTAGAGCAATGATAATTATCTAATTTACTAACATGTGTAGAAAAAATTGGATTGTCATGTATTGTAAACTTACTAACCTTTGCTCCCTCTAAATCCTTGGGTCTTCTTTTTGGGCATTGAAATTTGTAGTGACTCATCTTTTTGCACTTGAAGCATTGTATATGCTCCTTCCCTTTTTGAACTTTGGTTGTAGACTTCTCCTTTACCTCTGGTTGTGTGGTTCGAGTCTTATAGGTGGGACACTTACTTAATTTTGAATTTTGAATTTACAAGTTTATCTTTAGAATCCTTGTTAGGATTCTCCTCCTCGTCTACCGTCATCTCAGATTCATATTCTGACTTTTGTTCTAACTCTGATTTAGATCCTTCTACCTTCTCTTGTGTCATTAAAGCCATAAACACTACAAGAAAAAAGCCTAACAACAACGGTTTTCCACCGTTGTCGTAGCCCCTTTCGAACTGTTGTTAAAGGTCGTGTTGTTAAAAGGGGTGCCCAAAGACAACTGTTTTTAACCGTTGTCTTTGAAGGCAAAGACAACAGTTTTACAACGGTGAAAAACCGTTGTCTTTTCCTTCAAAGACAACAGTTTTTCATCGTTGTCTTTGAGCGTCTACCTTTAATAACAGGGTCTTCAACAACAGTTTTAAACTATCTACGACAACGGTGAAAAACCGTTGTCTTTTTTAGATAAAAAAAAAAAAATTAATACACAATTTTCCAATATTATAAATCATTCAAAATACTAAATTTCAAAATAAAATTTAATATACAATTTTCTAACATTCAAAAATAATATCTATAACATTCTGAAGAAATTTCATAAGCAACCAACAAAATTTCATAAGCAACCAACAAAATGATAACACTATTAAAGCAAAAGTAGAACAATATAACACGAGATTTTCTAATCTGTTTTGACTGTTGAACTTTTGCTCCTATTCTGTTTCAAGGACCGCAGCGCTGCTACAGTGCTCTTCATGTATAAGCTCTGCATATATTTAATCTCCTCCAACTCCGGAACCCTCCCACCTGATTGTGCCGGCTTTGGCACTCCATTTTGTCCGTCGCATTCTACTGAAATTGACAGGTTGTTGCTGGGGAAGAGGTGGTCGAGCATAGCCACACACTCCTTCACGAGTTTGTATAGGAGATCAGTTGTAAAGATTGGCTGCTGCAGCACCTTTTCGATGAAGGGCTGCCTGATAAGTGCTCCTGTTCTCTTGTCATACTTCTTCAGTATTTTCACTAGACCTGAATTCATCACAACGAGAATAATAAACCATCTAAATGAGTGCACAAATTTTTTTAAAAAAAAGAACCAAAAGAAAGGACAGAACAGTTAATCAATAACACTCAGATAATTATAAACTATAATTAGGCTCTGATCATGACTATGCTAACATGAGTTTCCTTGTTAACAAATTGAGAAATAATGGTTTGGAGAAATTAACAAACAAGACATGTAATATCTAAAACAAATGGGAGAGTTTGATACCTAAATAAAATCAACCTTGTTCAGTCAATGTAAAATCAATTAAACTGCATTGGTAGTAGGCAAATAACATAAAATTTTCTGTTGTGGAAGTTATAATGAGAGTGGATTGATTGTTTCACCAATGACAAGAGAAATATTACTGTGTGATTTGAAGAAGAAATCCAAACATCTATTCTGCTGAATGCTAATTTATCATAACCTAGCAAAACAAATTTACCAAGCTACTCCAACGCTCTTCTTAATCAATCTGATCAATTAGTAAACATGATTGTAGAATAAAACCCATAAATTGCCTCTGAAGCGAAAGTGCTAAGTTTATACTGGACTGAATGTAATTCATACACCATATGGATTGTTTGCAATGAAAATTACAAGCTCCAAAAAAAAAACAAAGGTTTGGAACATAAAGGGATATCAATCCATCACAACTTAGATTGTTTGGAGGATCCACAGAAGTGTATTAATTTACATGTTAGAATACTGGAAATAAGCTACAGTGAAATCTTTAATGTGTACCATGGACTACATAAGAATAGATCAAGAAAAAGTTGAATTCTTACGGAAACCTACCCGTGTAGTTAATTACGTGATCTTCTCCTTAGCCTTTACTTTCCTTTGAACATTCTTCCTTGATAGTGATCTTCAAAATTATATTAATTGTCAAGATGCATGCTATAAAACTGTTCAAACAATCACTTAGATAAAGCTCAAACAATCACTTTGTTTGTGCTTCAAGATCCTACAAAGATTGAATTGCACATGGCAAAGATGTCGTCAGCCTGCAAACTTCTCGCTTAAATCAATTTCCAAACATGAAATACTAGTAGCGATATTGAACTATTTTTCTAGTTGTCAGTCTTTCTTGCAAAGGATGCAGTTTAATTTTCATTGACAGATAACATGTTGTATAAATACTTGACTAGCTGTAATATGAGTATGAAGTACTCGGGGATTAACTGTTGGAGTTATCTTTCAAATGTCGAATTAATGGAGAAGGACCTAACCTATCATAGTTTTCAAATAAAACATCTCAATAACCTGGGAAATGATGGGATAAAATGATTATCACGGTAATTTATATTAAACAAAAAGAGATTCCTACTTACATTGCAGGATAAGCCTATGAGTTTTTTGAATTAGATGATGATGCAGATTGACTGCCTTTTGTTTCCTTGACATTCTCTTTCATATCAGGACAATCTTCATTTTTTGGGTTCAAGGTACTTGAATCCATCTTCTGGACCTCCTCTTTTGTGTATATAAAAATCTGACGGACCATAGCACAAAATTCCCTGCAGAAAATTATACAACACCAGTTGTCAACATATCCACTTTATACATAGAAAATGGAAGATATATATACATAAGAGAAGAACATTAGGAATGTAGAAGCATGCTTACTGCCAAGGGTCATCTCCAACAAGCATCATATCATCCTCATTATCAGTAAATACAATCATCCAATTTTTATTTGGAGCCATCAATTCTCCTTTGAATTCAAATAGCTGATCTAACTCCTCGATTAATTGGTCATAACCATCAAACTTTGTCAAGTCAACAGATCTTCCAAGTGCAACACCCTGCTTATGAACCTGATATCAAAATGGAAACAGAATCATCTTCTCCAATAAAAAAGAGGTACATTCTATAGCATGACATTCTTGATCTACTAAGGGATTGAATGGAGATGGACACTACACATTAAGTCAAATCTGAAAATGTGATTTAAAATCATTGGATCTTGCATATACACCAAAATTCAAAAAGCAAAGGAACTAGAAAGATATTAATCAGTCAGAAGCGAAGAACTAAATGGATGTTACTGCAAAAGGGAGAAATCATTTGATTTTAATGGAAGTTATCAGTTCTAGCATAGGCAGCATAAAGACTGTTGAAGAGTCACAGAGAAGTGGAGGGGATCGTCTTCGCCGTCGGCGGAGGAGGCGTCAGGGTACTTCTCGGTGAGGGCGCGGTGGGGGAGTTGCGGCTGGCGGTTGAGAAGGAAGCATATGTTTTTTGGCCGGACGGATCTGTAATAAACGATCACACAACCAAACTCAACATCCCAAACAATGTATACAATCAAGTCCACACAAATCTAGCACTAAAAACAACTTACCCTCGAGCCCTATCTGATATCTCTCTCGGAGGGCTAGGGAGGTTATTGTGGTGGTGCTGGTCGCTGCACTCTTCGACACAAATGGGGACGATGAACGAATCCTCCAGCGAGAACCCCTCTGCTGGAACCTGATCGGAAATGGAGATGAATCCGTTTGCTGCCTTCTTCTTGCTACCGCCTGAACCCCAGAAGGCAGGAGTGAAGGAAGAACGTCCGGAGGTGAAGGTTCTTGCCGGAGAACCCCTCCGGCAAGGTGGAGTTGGTCGGATCTGTCGCCGAAGGTTGCTGCCCCCTGCCGAGTTGTTGCTGCCGCTCATCGCTGGAATCTGAGAAGAAGAAAAGAGTGGACTGTATTGGCTGGCCGGCCGGCGGCAGTGAAAGCAAAGGAGAAGCCGCCGACCGGAGAGAAGAAAGAAGAAGGAGGCGTGGTGTGGGGAGTTGTCGCCGCTGCCCTAGCTTGGCGCGAGGAAGAGAATTGCGCGAGAAGAGGGATTCCAGGGTTCTGTTCCGTGCGTGAGGAAGAAAAGGGGAGGTGGGTTTTCTTAATGGGTTCGGGTTTTGGGTTAAGGGTAAGTTGATCAACGGTCCAGATCGCTTTAAATCATGATGAAAGGCTAGATCACTTAGATCTGAATGAAGGGGCAGGATTTCACTGGATCTTGATCAACGGTCCACATTAATTTAGCTTGATTTTTCTCATTTGACCTCCAAATCAAGCCAAATTTGATCCGGTTCAACCCTAATCCATGACTCTTTGAATTTCCTACAAAATCACATCAAAATATGCAATTAAATTCCACAATTTATAGAAAATTTATAATTAAGTCCAAAATGAATTCCTACTCACAAAATATAATATAAACACCAAATTAAGCTTGTGAGAAGGTAAAAATACTAAGTCTAAGAGCCAAAATAACTAATAAAAATGCTCATTATCAGTGACCTAACCTCACGCGAACAAAAAAACTCTTTGTTCGTGAGTTTTTTTTTGTGAAGTTAAAAAAAACTATTATTTTTTTGGGATTCAACAACATTCAATAGACAACAGTTTAATAAAACTGTTGTATATTATCATGCAAACAACGCTAAAAGACAACAGTTTTTTAAAACCGTTGTCTTTGATATACATTAGACAACAATTTTTTAAAAATCGTTGTCTTTGACATACATTAGACAACAGTTTTTTAAAAACCTTTGTCATTTAAAAAAAATTATGGTGAACAACAACGGTTTTCAATAAAACCGTTGTTAAATGGCAAAAAGACAACAGTTTCTCGAAAAACTATTGTCTATTAGGTGTGGTTAAATATAAAATTTCTTGTAGTGAAAGCTGATTTGGTCTAATTCTGAGGATGACTCTAGGGATTTAGACTCAGATATGATATCTGGTTCGACTTAATCCTCTAGCTCCATCGGCTCCTCGTGAAGCTTGGTCAGTCGAGTCCAGAACTCATAGGCATTTAGATATTCTCTAATTCTGCATGTGATTTCATTAGGTAACTGATCCGGTGGTAAGACGTGACCCGCCCGGTAGGAAGTCAAAATGGTCAACACCCAGGGTAGGCGTCCGATCGGGCAAGATACCTTCCCGAGCGGCAAAAAGAATAGCCGACCCGGCATCTCGACAACTCGACCTGACACCAAGTTTCTGATGCTCGTAAGGCAAAGCGGGAAGAGATGAAGGTCGAGCGGCCGTCCCGCTCGGCTAACAAGGGACACGACATCAACCCGGCAGTTAGGGCTCCCTCACCCGACAGGGTGGAGTCGGACATCAAATCACCGGCCGAGCGGACACCCAAATCAGTTCGACCTTAGTGTCGCCTGGAGGGCATTAGCCGAGCAGTTCCTCCGCTCGGCCCGGGGAAGGTGCTAGCCAAGCAGTTCCTCCGCTCGACCCGGTAAAGGACAAAGGGAGTAGTTGGCGATATCTTCCTAGGAACCAGTGCTGCCGACAATAGGCATGGTGGGCGGCATGGTCAGATAGAGAATCGTACGGTAGAAACTTCCACTATCACATCAGAGATATGCTCGTGCTATTAAGGTATGACGTCAGATATGATTTTCTGACACATCCATTCCAGGTATGCTTTGAGGAGTGTGCACGCCTCGAGGGGCATGCGCGCGCCTCTAGGGATCCCTATATAAGGAACCCCAGACTTCGACGAAGGTATGCTCACTTCTTTACTGTAGCTACAGTTCTCGTTTCTTCTTTGCTCTGCTCTTTTTTCACTAGAGATCTTACTTGAGCGTCGGAGGGCGGAACCCCTTCCCGGTTTGGCACTGTGTTTGCAGGTCCACGTCAGCAGGTGACCTACGTCTTCAGGGTCTTCGACTAGTCAACAGGAGCGCCACATCCCCAGCGTCCATCGACTCCGTTCTCGGACAGGATCAAATTTGGCGCCGTCTGTGGGAACGTACTTGAATCCGAGCCAAGAAGATGGAAGAAGATGGACGACAGCACACTGTGACACTCTCTCCAGAAGAACTCGACGCGCTCATACAGGCATGAGCGGCCAAGATAATAGAGTAGCAACAGAAGGCGTTAGCTGATCGGATGGTGCAACAAGCAACCTCAGCGTCTGGAGGTCGAGCGGCGCAAGAAGATTGACTGGAACAACTTTCCATATGGGGACAAAACAAAGGTTCGACCGACACGCAGGTGGAGGCACCGCCCGCCCCAATTCCCTTCCACCGGGCCTTGTTCCAAACGCCATCTAAGATCGCGCAAGTGAATCGGGATCGGTCTTCATCAGACGAAGCTCCCGCTCTGGATATGAGAAAGGGTAAAGCGCCCCAAGCTGACTCATCCCCCCAGCAGATCAATCGTCAATTCTTCGAGGCAATTCTACAAGATCCTCTACCAAGACATTATGCACCCTTGGCGATCGACGAATACAATGGGTCAACTGATCCGGACGACCACCTCGACAAATTCGACAACGCAACAACCCTTCATCAATACACGGATGGAGTTAAGTGTCGAGTCTTCCTAACCACATTTTCCGGCTCAGCATAACATTGGTTTCGAAGGTTGCCGGATGGGTCGATTCAGAGCTTCAAGGACTTCAGGACGACTTTCCTCCACCACTTCGCAAGCAGCAGGCGCTATCAGAAGACCAGCATCAGTCTGTTCTCTATGAAGCAAGGACCAAGAGAGACTCTATGGGCTTATATTCAACGCTTTAACCAGGTGGCCATGGACATCCCCACAGTCTCATCCGAGACTATGATGCATGCCTTCACCCAAGGGCTCATCGATGGGGACTTCTTCCGCTCGCTCATTAGGAAGCCGCCCTGCGATTACGACCATATGCTGAAGAAGGACAGCGAGTATATCAACGTAGAGGAAGCGCAGGCGGTGCAAAGAAAATAAATGGCATCAAAACCATTGGTGCATGCCGAACGAAGGCCGCTGACCAGCCACCAGCCTCCAAGAGGGCCCCGAGCCGATGTGGCACGACCACATCAGGAGGCAAGGTCACACGCCGTCTAACACGTGGCGGTCGAACGGCCAAGGCCCAAGGGAAAGGTATGGACTCCTATGTTTTGTGTCTTCCATCAATCCGCAACCCACAACACCCGTGACTGTCGCGGAGTCCTTGCAGTCGCCCAGCCGACTCCCAGGAGTTATCGCCGCCGATCGCCTTCCCCCGAACTGTAGTATAGGTGGTCGAGTATCGGACAGCGAGAGGAGATCAGACGGTCACCCGAGCGGCGGCATCATCCTCAAGCAAGGAGTGACGACCGCGCCCCAGCCTCACACGAGCAAGTCAGGCACTCCGCTCGGGAGGAGGAAAACCGAAGCAACACCGCTCAAGTGAAATCAACATCATAGTTGGTGGACCGACCAGCGGAGACTCCAACCGAGCCCGAAAGTCATATGTTAGGTGATTGGAGATCCATACTGTAGGATGCAGCCAAGAGAGGGTGAGCGGGCCCGAAATAAGCTTTGGTCCTAGGGATCTTGATGGAATTGAAGTGTCGCGCGACGACGCCCTCATCATCTATGCGGTAATTGCCAACTACACTATTCATCGCATATTTATTGACACAGGGAGTTCGATCAACATCATCTTCAAGAAAGCCTTTGACCAGCTCCAGATCAACCGGGTCGAGTTGCTACCGATGACGACCCCTTTGTATGGGTTCACCGGCAATGAGGTCCAGCCGATCGGTCAGACAAGGTTGGCTATATCACTCGGAGAGGAGCCGCTCCGAAGGACCAGGACCACCACCTTCATCGTCGTGAATGCCCCGTCAGCCTATAACGTCATCCTGGGCCGACCGACTCTCAATGAATTCCGGGCAGTAGTCTCGACCTATTGCCAGAAGATCAAGTTCCCCGTAAAAGACCAGGTAGGGGAAATCAAAGGGGATCAACTAGCTGCCCAACGCTACTACGTCGAGATGGTGAAGGCGGAAGCTAAGTCCGCTCGGAAAATTCCCGACACGAGGTAAACGCCATAGCCGAAAAACCTCCTACTCTAGTTTATGAAGAGAAAGAAAAAGTGCAGATACACCTTAGCCGGACGGATGCAACGACTTTCAGAGCGGTCGACCTGCAGGCTAAGCAGAAGATCAAGCTGATTAAATGCCTTCAGCAAAATCATGATGTCTTCGCCTGGTCCACACATAAATTACCTGGCATTTCCCTGAGCGTAGCACAGCATGAGCTTCACGTCCGACCAGACGCTAGTCCAGTGAAGCAGAGGAGAAGGGATTTCAATGCCGAGTAGAATCAGATCATCTGAGCCGAAGTAGAAAAGCTACTGGAAGCTGGCCACATCCGAGAGGTCCAGTTCCCGAGTTGGCTCGCAAACGTGGTGCTGGTCTCTAAGCCTGACAACAAGTGGAGGATCTGCATCGACTTTCGAGACCTCAACAAGACTTGCTCAAAGGACTTCTATCTATTGCCGAGGATAGACCAAATGGTGGACTCCACAGCGGGGTGCGAGCTGATATGCATGCTAGATGCATATCAGGGATATCATCAAGTGTCGCTCGTCCGGGAGGATCAAGAGAAGGTGAGCTTCATCACGGCGGATGACACGTACTGTTACAACGTTATGTCGTTCGAACTCAAGAATGCCGGAGCAACCTATCAGCGACTTATGAATAAGGTGTTCCGGGAGCAGATCGGATGAAACATGGAGGTATATGTCGACGATATCCTCATCAAGTCCCTCCAAGCCCTGATCACTATACCGACATAGAGGAAACTTGTCAGACACTCCGCGCATACGGAATCAAGCTAAACCCGAGCAAGTGTCTGTTCGGCACAAAGGGGGAAGAATTCCTCGGCTATATCATCACCGAGCGAGGCATCGAGGCGAACCCCAGTAAGGTGAGGGCACTACAAAATATGCCGCCGCCAAGGAATTTGAAGAAAACCCAACGCCTCACCAGTCGGATAACTGCCTTATCTCGATTCATCTTCAAATCTGCCGATCGGAGTCTTCCTTTCGTCAAGATATTATGCCGAGCTACTAAGTTCCAATGGGACAAAGAATGCGACATGGCTTTTGAGGAACTAAAAGCATATCTGAATTCTCTGCCTGTATTGGCTAAGTCGTTTGCCGGCGAGCCGCTTCACATTTATTTGTCCTCAATCGAGCACGCTGTCGGCTCGGCGTTGGTGCAACCGAGCGACGAGGAACAACCAGTGTATTTCCCGAGCCATATTTTAAAAGATGCTGAATCTCGCTACACTGGTCTCGAGAAGCTTGCCTTTGCTTTGGTGCTCGCCACTCAGAGGCTTCACCCATATTTCCTCACACACACAATAGTGGTAATGACCAACAACCCTTTGGGAAGAGTTCTTCTTAATCCAAAGGCGTCTGGGCGGCTGATCAAATGAACAACGGAGCTAAGTGAATTCGACATACAGTACCAAACCCGAACGACCATCAAGGCACAATCCTTGGCGGACTTTGTCACTGAAGTACAGAATCCCGAGCCAGAAGCCACTTGGAGGATATATGTGGACGAATCGTCCATTCGGTAAGGAAGCGGAATCAGTGTACTACTGATCTCTCCTTGGGAAGAGCGGTTGCATCTGTCCGTTTGGTTAGACTATCAGGAAACCAACAACGAAGCCGAATACGAGGCACTTATAGCAGGCCTGCAGGCCGCTCGGCATGTCGGGGTGATCAAGGTCCTGATTCACTCGGATTCCCAATTAGCTACTCAGCAACTCACAGGAACATTCGAGATAAGCAACACTCGACTCAGGCTCTACACTGAGGCCTTTGAAAAGCTAAAGGCCAACTTCAGGGAGGTGATTGTTCAGAAGATACCCCGAGCGGAAAACCAAGTGGCGGATGAGTTGGTTAAGCTAGCTAGCTCCATATCGTCGATTGTTATATCGCAGTCGATCGAGCAGGTATCTCTGGTGGCATACATTGACCGGATGGAAGGACTCACCTTCCCAAATGATTGGAGGACAACGATAATAGAGTTCCTGTGGTCAGGAATTACGCTGTCCAATAGGGAGGAAGCCCACCTGTTGAGAAGGAGAGCAGGGATCACGCTGATCGGGGATCAACTGTACAAGAAAGCTTTCTCCCGACCCCTACTCAAGTGCGTCGGACCAGAAGACATCGATTATATTTTACAGGAGGTGCATCAGGGAACTTGCGGAGGACACCCAGGCGGTCGGTCATTGGCCAGAAAGATACTGCTGGCTGGATATTTTTGGCCAACCCTCTAAGCATATTCTGCTCGGACAGTATCCACCTGTCTGTCCTGCTAAAAGTATCACAACCTCTCACACCAACCAACGGAAGAAATGACGATGTCCACAGTATCCTACCCGTTCGATCAGTGGGGCATGGATATAGTAGGGTCCTTCCCCATGGCGACTGACCAACGAAAGTTCTTGCTCGTCGCGGTAGACTATTTCTCCAAATGGGTCGAGGTCAAGCCACTTGCTAGAATAACCGAGCAGATGGTTCAGAAATTCATCTGGTGGCACATCATATGTTGGTTCAGAATTCCGTGTTGGCTCGTCTCAAACAACGGGAGACAGTTCGTCGGGCAGTGTCTCAAAGAATGGTGCGAGGGGTACGGGATTCAACGGGCCTTCACCTCCGTAGCGTATCCCCAGAGCAACGGACAGGCTGAAGTCGCCAATTGGGAGATTCTACGAATTCTTCGAGTCCGGCTCGACCACGTCGGAGGCAGCTGGGTTGACGAACTTTTTGGAGTGTTATGGGTAATCCGCATGACTCCTAAGGAAGGGACGGGAGTGACCCCGTTCCACTTGGTTTATGGAGGTGAAGTAGTCATCCCTGTTGAAGTCAGAATTGAGTCCGCATATAACACATGTACACACACAGTAAATAAAAGCAATAAATTTAGAAATTAATTTTCCAACTATTATGGCATTTTCATCACTGTCCTCCGTGTGCTCCAACCCTAGTTGCTGCCATCTATAGCCACCACCATCGGGTCGAGTTGTCGCATCCATTTTGCTTCTTATTCCACTGCGCCTCTGGTCCTCCGATAGCACCACGCCTCGCAAGGATACGATCCGCGACAAATATAGAATTTTACATACATCGATCCTATATTCCATAAGGAATGCACATATATTCTAGATCGAACAAAAAAGTAAAATTCTAAAAACTAATACAGCTCCTACTGTATTTAATATTACAATTATGCACACACAATAAAATGCCCTTGACATGTCCAAGGGTCCAATCACACACAATATCTATATGTCATAATAGTTGGAGCCTGCAACCACAAAGTTAGCACATCCTACTATTATCCTGTCTAAATTATATATGACATGTGCATAATCTATTTGAAAACCAAACACACAGAGGCAAACCCTAGCTCTGATATCAATTGTTGGTTAGTCCTAGGAAAATCGTACCGGTTCCACTATACAAAAAATTTTGTACAAGTGTCGAACCTTTCCTTAAATAACCTATTGTGTTCTTTAGAAGTTAAATTAGGAATCGCAGACGGAACTTAACATCATTGATTCCAAATTTAACTTATCTGTTCTTATTGGTTTAGATTTGAATCGCAAGCGGAACTTAACATTATTGATTCAAATCCACCTATGTTATTAATTCCATTAAATATTAATTTCCAAAATTGGCTTCCAGGACTGCATGGCGAGGCACATGGCCTTCTTGGATAGAGCAACCACCACCGCCTAGACAAAGCCTTTTAAGGAAAGCTAATATTTAATTTCCTTATATAACTCTAGGTTTAACCAAAAAGAACAATCGAATCACAAATTCGAAAAATAAAACAAAAGAAACACAAATCCGAAAACTCTAGAATCATATGCCTCTTGTGTTTGGTATTTCCAAAAATAACTATACAAAGAAAACTAGTATGATGCGGAAAACAATTACTAGTTATACATTTCTTTGTAAGCAAATAACCTCTTGATCTTCTACCATATTCCTCTTCTAACCTCGGACGTTGTGTGGGTAACGATCTTCCGAGATGAGAACCACCAAGCACCTTCTTCTTCCTTCTAGGTTTCGGCCACCAAGAGTCCTTCTTGATGGATAGGTTCGTCCACCACCAATGCTCCAAGGGATGCTAGAGACTAGACTTCCTTTCTCTCCTTCTTCTCCTTGCTTGATCCGGCCACCAAAGCAACTCCACCAATGAAGAGGTTTCGACCACAAGAAAGGAAAGAGAGAAAGAGGAGGGGCCGACCACACCCAAGGAGAAAAAGAGAGGAGAAAAATAGAATATAGTTGTCACCCATGAATGCACCTCTACCCTCTCTTTTATAATCCTTGGCTTTGACAAATAAGAAAATTTAAATAAAAACTTCCTTAATTCTTTTGCCATGAAAAGGAAAATTTATTTAATTAAAAACAATTTTCTCTTCTCAATTTGTAATGGCCGGCCACTTTTAAAAACAAAACAAGGAGAGTTTTAATTAACACAAGAATTAAAACTTCCTAATTTGTTTCTGAAAATTTATAAAAATTTCTCCAATAATTTTTCCCTTCATGGTGGATTATAAAAAGGAATTTTTATAAATTAAAATCTTTCTTTTAAATATGTGGATAATTTTCAAAAAGGAAAGTTATCTCTAAAAATTAAAATCTCCTTTTAATCTACAAATAAGAAAAAATATCAAATCTTTTCTTAATCTTTTGTAGAAACTTATAAAAGAAATATTTAATTTTTAAACTCTCTTTTATAACATGAACATGGTTTAAAAAGGAAAGTTTTCTTAAAATTAAAATCCACCTTTCAATCTACAAATAAGGAAAGATTTCAAATCTTTTCTTAATCTTTTGTAGAAAGCTATAAAAGGAAAGATTTAAATTTTAAACTCTCTTTAAAACCATGGAATCCACATAAGAAAAATTTTAAAAATAAAATTACTTTTTATTTTAATAGGGCCGGCCACCTAAGCTTGGGTTCAAGCTAGGGCCGGCCACCTCATGAACCTATGAACCATGCTTTTGGCCGACCCTAGCTTGGACGACCCCTATAGGATGGGTAAGAAGGTGGGTATAGGTGGGTATAGTACTCTATAATTAAGAGGCTATGATAGAGACCGAGAGGAGGAATTGGTTTTGGTCTCCCGATGAAATTAAGCATTCTGTGTTCACCCCGAACACATAACTTAATTTCATCAATAATAATTCATTCCACTAAAAAATTATTATTGAACTACCGCACCAATCCCAAATTATATTTGAGCTCCTTCTTATTATGAGTGTATTAGTCTCCCTGTGTTTAAGATATCGAATGTCCATTAATTAAAATGAGTTACTAACAACTCACTTAATTAATATCTAGTTCCAAGAGTAGTACCACCCAACTTTATCGTCATGTCGGACTAAATCCACCTGCAGGGTTTAACATGACAATCCTTATGAGCTCCTCTTGGGGACATTCTCAACCTAGATTACTAGGACACAGTTTCCTTCTATAATCAACAACACACACTATAAGTAATATCATTTCCCAACTTATCGGGCTTATTGATTTATCGAGCTAAATCTCATCCATTGATAAGTCAAAGAAATAAATATTAAATATATGTGTTTGTTATTATATTAGGATTAAGAGCGCACACTTCCATAATAACTAAGGTCTAGTTCTTTTATCAAGTCAGTATAAAAAGAACTTACCTCAAATGGTCCTACTCAATACACTCAGAGTGTACTAGTGTAATTTATTAGTCAAGGTAAACTAATACCTAATTACACTACGACTATTTCAATGGTTTGTTCCTTTCAATCTTAGTCGTGAGCAACTATTTATAATTTATAAAGAACTGATAACATGATCTTCTGTGTGTGACACCACACACCATGTTATCTACAATATAAATTAATTAAACAATTACACTTAACAAATAAATGTAGGTATTTGACCATTGTGATTCTTTATTTCTAAATAAATGTTTATACAAAAAACTAGGCTTTTAGTATGTACATTAACACAAACAGCATATGAAGAAGACGCAAAAAGATTTCATTAATAAACGCTGCCGAGCGGCAGGAATACAGTTAAGGCTTACAGAAAACACTCTATCGACCCCTCGCTCACTCAATACAGTCAAAGGCCTCGTCGGGAATAGCCTCGAGAAGCTGGACTTGGTTGACATCCTTATCGGAGAAAGCTTCAAGAAGGTGGTCGTTCGCCTTCTGCTGGACGAGCGTGGCATCGATGGCCAGTTCGAACGAGTGGACGATCCGGTTGGTCGCCTTCTTCAAAAATGGCTCCAAGCGGAGGTACTGATGTTTCATGGCAGCAAAGCGACCCGGCTCGGCCTCCTGGTAGGTCTTCAGGGCGTCGCGCGAAGCCTCTAATTCCCTTCAAGGCGCTTCACTTGGCCTTAAAGTTCAGCCTCTTTGGTCGAACGACTCTCCCGCTCGACCACCAGGAAGTCCTCCGCCTAATTCAGCTTCTCAACTAGCCGTCGGGCCTCCTTGTTTTTTTCCTCCAAATCGGTGATGGCTCGTTGCTTCCTTTTGGAAGCTAGCTCGAGTTTATGATCATATGTCTTCTATTGCACCTCGATCTGGCCTGTCCTACTGGTATGCTTGGCCAACTTCTGTTGTTCTTCGGTGAGAAGCCTTTGGGTCTTCTCCAGCTCGGCTTTCAGCCGAGCGGACGGTGGTCCCTGGGAGGAGGAGCCTTCTCTAGAAATTTTGAGCTTCTTCAGCTCATCATGATATTGGCTGTAAAAGAAGAACAGAATCAGTTAGACTTAAATGAAGAAAGTTAAAGGAATTTCATACCTAGGCTGATCGGGAGCTTCACTCGGCTCGGACTCAGCTCAAACATGTACATCACTCTCTCTGGCAACAACTTGTGGATATCGAACTTCAGCCCAGCCAACATATTAGCAGCATGGAGGTAGTCCGGCTGAGTCTTATATCTCTTCAGTTCGGGCGGGGGTGGCAGGGTGGTCTGCCATGGAGCTCGGAAGGGGGACAGCTCGGGAAATCTCAGATAGAAGAAATACTCCTTCCAATGTTTATTGGAGGAGGGCATCCTGTCAAAGAAGACCAGACCTATGCGGGATTGGAACAGATAGGTACCCAGTTCGGACTGTTTGGGGTAGTAGAAGTAATAGAAAATCTGAGGTTTAAGGGGGATGTTGTGCACCTTGAATAGCACAACCCCACCACATAACAAGCGGAAAGAGTTGGGAATGAGCTAGGCGAGCGAGACTCGATAGTAGTTGCAAACCTCGGTGATAAACGGATGGATAGGAAACCGGAGACCGACCACGAACTGGTCTCGGAAGAAACAAATCATACCGGTCAGCGGGTTGTGTGGCCGATCGGACGGTTCGACCAGGACAATCTCGTGGTTGGGCGGGATGTCAAAAGTGTTAATAAGGTGTGTCGTGTCGCCCGCATCAAACCTGGTCTCCATGGTGGTATACCAGAGACCAGGGGTCGGGTCGACTAGCTAGGAGGAACTGGCCATCATCGGAAAACAAAGAAGCAGAAGGGTTCGCTAAGGGGACCACCGAAAAAATAGAGCAAGGTCGACAAGGGTTCACTGAACATAACAACGGAACACCGGAAAACGATAAAGGCTAGAAAGGAACACGAAAGAACAGGAGCCGGAGCTTACAGGGAAATGGAGCGCCGAAGGAAGTCGGGGATCATCGGAGCACTGAACGATGACAATCGCCGAAACACGAACACAAGGGTAACAACGATGGAGTAGGAGTCGGTGAGGCAACTTTATAAAGATGGGGTCCGTCTGAGCGGAGCCACCCGATCTAGGGCATGGGAATCAGAGTGCACATCCGACCGTCGAATTCGAATCGCCAAACGTCACATCAGCAACTGTCACCTCAGACGTGCGGTGACTGCGCCAACAACACGTGGCGTCCTCCCACAGGGCAACATTTAATGGGTGCGTACTCGGCCTTAATGAAGGTGATTGGCGCGTATCATGAGGAGATTCGGAAGACGTTAGCATTAGCTAACCGACCCACGCCCCTTCGAAAGAGGTGAGGAAAGGTATCTAAAATATCCAAGTACAAAGGCACGAAGCATCGACTGGGGAGGAAGATCAATCCTACCGAGACAAAGCGGGATCCAACTCATCTATTAGCCGACCGACCAACCGTTCGCCAGACTACTTGTCCAGTCAGTCGGACTTGTAGCCTCCTTCGACTAAACTTAAGGGGGAGGCACGTGATCCGGTGGTAAGACGTGGCCCGCTCAGTAGGAAGTTAAAATGGTCAACACCCAGGGTAGACATCCGATCAGGCGAGATACCTTCCCGAGCGGCAAAAAGAATAGCCGACCCGACATCTCGACAACTCGGCCTAACACCGAGTTTCTGACGCTCGTAAGGTAAAGCGGGAAGAGATGAAGGCCGAGCGGTCATCCCGCTCGGCTAACAAGGGACACGACATCAACCCCGCAGTTAGGGTTCCCTCACTCGACAGGGTGGAGTCAGACATCAAATCACCGGCCGAGCGGACACCCAAATCAGTCCGACCTTAGTGTCTCTTGGAGGGCGTTAGCCGAGCGATTCCTCTGCTCGGCCCGGTAAAGGACAAAGGGAGCAATTGGCGATATTTTCTTAGAAACCAGTGCTGCTGACAAGAGGCATGGTGAGCGGCATGGTCAGACAGAGAATCGTAAGGTGTAAACTTCCACTATCACGTCAGAGATATGCTCGTGCTATTAAGGTATGACGTCAGACACACTTTTCTGACACACCTATTCCAGGTATGCTTTGAGGAGCGTGCACACCTCGGGGGGCATGCACGCGCCTCTGGGGAGCCCTATATAAGGACCCCCAGACTTCGACGAAGGTATGCTCACTTCTTTATTATAGCTACAGTTCTCGTTTCTTCTTTGCTTTGCTCTTTTTTCGCCGGAGATCTTACTTGAGAGTCGGAGGGCCATCCCCGGGAACCCTTCCCCGGCTCGGCGCTGTGTTTGCAGGTCCACATCAGCAGGCGACCTACGTCTTCAGGGTCTTCGACTAGCCAACAGGAGCGCCACATCCCCAGCGTCCATCGACTCCGTTCTCAGACAGGATCAGTAACAATCTTACAATTGAATTTATCACCTTTCTGTTGGCTTCTGCATTTTGTGTTGATCTTCTCAGTGTCATGCCACCATCAAAGTCATTCATAAGGATGAAAGTTTCCATCTGCATTCTCCATAGATTGAATTCATATCTCTTGTACATCTCATATGGAGGTGGTTCGTGAACGCTTAGTCCTTCACCTTGAGCTATTAATCACTGAAGATAGAAAACTAAAGGAAGGTACCAAGACTTAGTCTTAGATTAACAGAGTTTGAGATAAAAAAAAAATATATAGAAGAGCTCAAGAGGTATTGTACCAACTTTGAGTTAAAATCGTATGAGCGAAAAGAACAAAAATTATCTGAATAGGTAAAGTTTCACTAATTCAAATATAAAACAAATTGAAAATGATTTCCCCGGCTTGATTGATGGTTGCACCAAATCATAGCAAAACTTACTCTGATATCACTTGTTGGATCAATACACACATGAGAAGGGGGGGGGGTGAATCAAGTGGGTTTTCAAACCTCGTTTTGTTGGTTTTAAAATCACAAGTATGCGCAGCGGAAATTAAGAAGGTGAACACTAGAAAACACGGTTGATTTACTTGGTTCGGAGCCTTCGGACCTATCGATGGATAAATCACTATAAACCTCTTCCGGTACCTCCGGAAGAGAGAATCGAGTACAGAGAAAGAAGGAACAAATACAACACCCCACACTTATCCTATTGCAAATAATTAAGTATGCAAATTACAGTTCGTTACCCAACACCTTCAAAGATTGTCAACTTAGGTTCAATGTCGGTCAGTTCCTCGGCAGTAGTCAGGTGCAACAGCGTCATAGCAGTAGGCCGGAGCAGTCGAAACTTCAATCAGACGCGTAGAAGCTTATATATAAGTTGTTTAAGAAGTTTTGGGCGAGCGACCTTAAATAGGTTGTGGAAGGTGCCTTCAACTAGTTAAACTGTATCCCAAACAACTCAGCTCTTATCCACGACGACGTCCAAGTTTATCCTGTGGAAGGCGCCTTCTATGGCCATGGAAGGCGCCTTCTATGGCTATGGAAGGTGCCTTCTATGAACAGTGTGAAGGCGCCTTTCATAGCCATAGAAGGCTCGTTCGGGCATTGTTCACCCAAAGGTAACTTTCTTCTTTTGTCCTGTAAAACAATGTTAATCCAATAAACCTGCAGGATAAGTGTTAGCATAATTATAATTAAATAATAGTAATTAGTTCCTATCCTTCCTAGACCAGGAACTAATCAAGGTCTCAGTTTAGGGATCCCAAATGGACCTAAACTAGACCGATGTCTAATGCCCCTTTAACTGGGACGCGTCCTCACTTGGTCACTCTCCTTCAGTGACTTACCTTAACTTACTAGTTTGCCAGACATCTGGTCAGCCATCGACCTGTCAGGACTTCATGTCAACTATCCAATCGAGCCGTTGACCTAGCTGGACTCCCTCAGACCTATCAACTCCTGCACACTAGGTTAGTATAATAGAAAAAATAGTAAAGTAAAATAGTGTCAACATATTTCGCGGTCTACCGGAAACCAGTCGGTCACACATTACCTAGGGTTGCCTACCTAGCTTCACTCACTAGGAGTTCCATTGCCTGGCTTCACTCACCAGGACTTCCACCGCCTAGCTTCACTCACTAGGGCTCGGCTTCACTCACCAGGACTTCCACCGCCTAGCTTCACTCACTAGGGCTCGACTTCACTACTAGGACTTCCACCACTTAGCTTCACTCACTAGGGCCCGACTTCACTCACCAGAACTTCCACCACCTAGCTTCACTCACTAGGGTTCGGCTTCACTCACTAGGACTTCCACCACCTAGCTTCACTCACTAGGGCCCGACTTTACTCACCAGGACTTCCACTTGCTTAACCTCTAGTTAGGACTTCTCACTTACCTATCCTTTGGTTAGGACTTACCCTTGCTAGTCATCTAGTCCTGACTAGACTACTCTCTTCCAAACATCAAGTCCTGTTTGGGTTAGCCCTTAGTCAAACTGACTAAACTTAGGTGCATTGTCAAACATCGAAATTCTAGAGGTTAATTGCACCAACACGTACCACCTACTTCGGGCATTCGAACCACCAAGGTGCCAAACAGGCACCTCATCACAATGGATCACTCTTCGGGTCCAAGTCAATAACTATTCGAGCGCCCGAAGATAGTCCAGGTGCCCCGACATAAAAAATTCTATCTTTCAATCGTTGTGAAGCCATTGCACGAAGATAAACTTTGTCACGCTAGAGGCACCTGGATCACCATCCAATCACCTAGAGTCCACCATGTCAACAACGAATAAGTTTGACCAGACCACTATAAATAAAGTCTTGGTTCACTTAGTTTAGCAACAACTCTTGTATTCAATTCCTAATATTATTCTGAGCTATCAAAGAGTGTAAGAGACTTCTCAACCTTCAATGAAGAAGAATTTTAGTGATCTTTTACCTGCCTTGGATTAACAACCACCTAGGTTGTAACCAAGTAAAACACTGTAGTCTTCTTACTTATTTCCTTTTAAGTTGTTTTTCTTAAATGTTATATTTACTTAATTAATATTGTATCATTGCTATGTTCAAAAAGCAAGAGATTTTTTAACTTATATGCATGGAAATTCACCATCATCTTATCGATTGTACGGGACCAACAATTGATACCAGAACTCAATCGGCTCAAAAGGACTAATCGCCAACTGAAGTAACGAGATGATGGCCAGATCTATCATCTACCCACTAGTGTTTGAAGGGGAGTTCGCGTTTTGAAAACAATAAATGGAGGTATTCTTTAAAACAAATTTTAATATTTTATTAATAATGAAATATAGTTTTGAATTACTAAAGAATAAGAATGACGAAGAACTTGAAGAACACCTCTGGACTAAAAAGAAGCGCGACGAGTTTATAACAAATGGTAAGTTTGAATTTTATCTTATAAGCGTATTATCAGTTGAAGAATTTGACAGAATCAGTACATACACATCCACCAAAGCTCTCTAGGATAAGCTTCTGGAACTCCACAAAGAACTAAAAGAAGATGAATCCAACTCTTCGATGGGTACCGACTAGTCTTCAGAAGACTCTGAGACCTAAGAGATTGCTGAAGCAGCACTGATAGTTGAATACCTACCTGAAAACGATGAAGAAATATTGTCCGAGATGAAGGGGAAGCTTTGTCAAATGACAACAGTACTAAAGGGGGAGATTCCAATTATAGCTTTAGATCAGATATGCTAAGTGAGGTGCGTCTCTTACCTCACTTACCATATCCGATCAAATTTCTTACATGCTCAAATTTCTTACATGTTCTAAACAGAAATTGTAAATATCATTGAAGGCTTAATTGATATTTATGAAATCACAACAGCTAAATTACAAAAGTAGATAGAAAATTAATTTCTAGAAAATATTTATCTAATATAGTAGAAAATAATTTATTTTAAATATCAAAATCATACTTAGCTCAATAAATTAATTTTATATGTATGCTAGAAAATTAATTTACTTGATTTTTCTAAAAAATTAATTATTTTACCAACTTTCCGTCATATTTTTTTTTTCAAATTTTTATCTATGAAAAATGAAAATTTTATTTGTTAGCATATATATTTTTGAATTTTTTTTTATGGTTATATGAATTATTATGACTTTTCTAAAAATAATATTTTTATAATTAAAAATTATCTAGAATATATTTTTGACTATTTAATTTTTTTAGATAAACATTAAATTATCTATATTTATAAAAATTATTAGGACTTGTAGGTATCAAATTCTATTTTTACGCATTTAACTTCGAAAATGAGTCTTTTTCATTAAATAATTCATAATAGTCAAAATAAATATCTATTTGTTATCAAAATTTTAATTCTGATCCCTTTGTTTCAATTTGACAAAAAAAATTTCAGAATTTTTTAAAGTTTTAAAATAATTTTAAATTATTTTGACAAATCTAGTCTTCAATTGTTAGAAATTCAAATATTTATAAATAAAATTTTGGATTTTTTTTTCCAAATTTGGACATTGTTTTATAAACGGTACAATTTTTTTTTTTTTTTTTTTTTTATGTATTTTCAATGTTTCACCCTTATTTTTAATGTGATCAAAGGGAAATAAAAAAAAAAGTTTAGGTGAGGTACAATTTTTATTTGTATTAACTGCTTTAATTTTCATATTAAATGTTTTAATTTGCATATTCATTCATTTTACTATTTTGGGTTTAACCTTAACTTAATTTGTGCTGATTCACATAAGAAAATGGAAGATTATAAGTACTCTTTGATGGTTTTGACGTGATCAACCAAGTCAAGTTATGTTCTGCGTATTTGATGTCTTACGTCTGAGTATGCAGGGACTTAAGAACGCATAAAATCTAGTGAAAGACACAGCAGATGAGAAGAATGACACGGGAATCGAGTAGACAGGCTCGGTGCATCCGAGGGACGAGAAACTGCGAAAGAGTATGTTGGTGGAGCTAGAAGGATGCACACGATATTTCTGAGGGACGAGAAGCTAAAACGGAAGATTGCTTGAGGAGAAGGCCGAAGTTGGATTTGAGTGAGCTCAACTTCATAAGGCCGAAGGATTACCCATGCCACCGGAGAAGGCGTCGGACGAGTCAGCACTAGGCTGACTGTTTCGCGCCTAGACTAACTAGTCCGGGCGCTTGGACCAACTAGTCCGAGCGCATGGACCAACTAGTCCAGGTGCCTAGACCAACTAGTCCGGGTGCTTGGACCATCCGAGTGCTCGAACAACCTGGTTTAGGCGTTCGGACCACCAGGGTGCCGAACAAGCATCTTGTCGCAGTGGATCACTCTTCGGGTCCACGTCAGCAACGGTCTAGGCGTTCGGAGATAGTCCATGCACCCGAATATGAAAAATTCTATCTTTTAGCTGTTGCGAAGCCGTTGAGCGGAGATAAACTTTGTCACACTGGAGGCGCTTGGATCACCATCTATGTGCCCAAAGCCTGCCATATCAACAACGAATAAGTCTGACCAGAGCACTATAAATAAAGTCCTAGTTCACTTAGTTTAGCAACAACTCTTGTATTCAATTTCTAATATTATTTTGAGCTATAAAAAAGTGTAAGAGATTTCTCCGCCTTCAATGAAGGAGAATTTTAGGGGGCGTTTGGTTCTTTCCTAGGAATAGGAATAGGAATGAGAATCATTATATTGTGGAATGAGAATGGGTATGAATATGGATATCACTCTTAAAAGCAATGTTTGGTTAGTTGCATATCTTCTATCGGAATAAATCAAAATTTCCTTTTTTACCCTTAAAGGAAAATAAGAGAAAAAATTAGATGTGAGATAAAGATGAATGTAAGAGAAAAATATGATGAAAGAGAATGATGAGAGAGAAAGTATGATGAGAGAGAAAGTGTGATAAGAAATAATGAAGAGAGAGAAAGTGTAATGAGAGAAAATGAGAAAAGAGAGTATGATGGGAGAAAGCATGATGAGAGAGAAAATATGATGTAAGAGAAAGTATGATGGGAGAGGATGAAGAGAGAGAAAATATAATGAGAAAAATTGAGGAGAGAGAGTGTGATGAGAGAGATTAAGGAGAGAGAAAGTATGGTGAGAGAGAAAGTATGATGAGAGAGAAAGTGTGATAAGAGAGAAAGTGTGATGAGAAAAAAAAGAGAACAGTGAGTATGATGGGAGAGATTGAGGAGAGAGAAAGAATGATGAGAGAGAGTGTGTGTTGAGAGAGAAAGTGTGTTGAGGAAAAAGGAGTGTGACAACAGAGATTGAGGAAAGAAAAAGTGTGATGAGAGAGAAAGTGTGCTGAGAAAAAAGAGAAAAGAGAGTGTGATGAGAGAGATTGAGGAGAGAGAAAGTGTGATGAGAAAAAAAAGAGAAAAGAGAGTGTGATGAAAGAGATTGAGGAGAGAGAAAGTGTGATGAGAAAAAAAAAGAAGAAAGAGAGTGCGATGGAAGAGATTGAGGAGAGAGAAAGTATGATGAGAGAGAAAGTGTAATGAGAAAAAAGGGAAAGAGAGTGTGAAATGAGAGATTAAGGAGAGAGAAAGTATGTGATAAAATGATGAGAGAGAACAAGGAGAGAGAAGTGATATAAAAGAAAAAATAAATAAATATATTTTGATATTTGATATTAATGGAGAAAATTTTAGTTTTAAGTGAAGGGTATTTTGGGAATAAGGGAATATTTTGATTGATAAAAATAGGGTAATGGCTCATTGAAGGGGAGGTATATGAGAATGAGTCATTACCCAATTTCAAGGATTCATTCCCTTATTTGTATTCCTATTCCTATAATCCAAACATTAACAATGGCAATCAATGATTCTCATTCCCATTTCCCACTCCTATTCCCCTAAACCAAACGTCCCCTTAATGATATTTTATTTGTCTTGTATTAACAGTCATCTAGGTTATATCTAAGTAAAACATTGTAGCCTTCTTACTTATTTTCCTTTTAAGTTTTTCTTCTTAAATGTTATATTTGCTTAATTAATATCACATCCTTGCTATGTTCAAATAGAAGAGATTTTTTTTAAAACTTACTTACAGGATAATTCACCTCTTTCTTGTCGATCGCACGGTCCGCATGGGACTAACATGATTTATATCACTCAAAGAACTAATGAGATATAGAGATGGATAAAAGCAACTGTGATTTTTCCTGAAGAATCAATGAGATATGGATAAATTGATGTGGCTGTATCGATATGTAGAAGAGTCAAAATAGATAGATTGATGTATTGTGATATAAAAAGAAAAATATGGAGAAAACTGTAGCAAAAATTGGCGAGAGAGAGGGGAGGAGAGAATGATGAAAAATCGATTAGGATGTAAACGACGAGAAAAAGTGATGCAGATAGTAAAAATTAGGTTATGTGTCTGTGATTTGAAAAGGATAAGAAATTAAAATTACTAATAAGCCTTGAAATTATTTTTGGCATGAAAAAAAAAGAAATGTTAACATAACTTAATTTTAAACTTTACCAAATCAATTGAGAGTTGATTAGTAAAGAGTCTGGATTGTTAATTAAATAGTAAAATATTATAGTTTTAAATTATGTAATATAATTTCTAAGCGTTTTTTTTTTAAGATTTGGGTAGATTGTGATTGGTTTGACATGTAATGAGGCTAAAATGTCTTAGAACATCGGATTTTTAGAATATTTCTCTAAATATTACCCCTCTCAAATATCTTTCATCGGAGGAGATATTTCTAGGATGATTAAAAGTTTCGGACATAAGTTGGTACCTGATGAATTTTCTTTTGTAGAGCCCACCAAAAGTTGGGCTACCATTTTTTTTGAAATTCAATTAATTTTTTTGGACCTTTTAGGAAAAAGATAAAAAAAAAATAAAATTGAACGTTGGAAAATCATTTGGGTGTGAAAATATGATATTTGAAACGTGAGACCTATAAATATTTTGTTGGTGAGATTTTTTATTATGATATTTGAATAGTAAAATATTTAAAAAGTGATATGGAAATAGAGATTACAAATATTTAGGAGAAATATTTTTATGATATGAATACTTTTAGTTTATCTTGAGGGTTGAGCCACCCCTTCTTCGTGCATTTTGCTAACCAATCTAGGTTTATAATCATTTTAGTTCAACTTAGTTCCAAGTCAATATATGAAAAAGTTCATATGGCGCAACGAATTTTGCTTGAGATTATGTATTATAAAATTTATATTAATTTTTTTAATTAACATCACATATTCCCTTTATATTGATTAATCTTGAATTAATCTGTCTGACTATATAAAAACTTTCTATTACACATCAGATAAATCGAAAAGTAATTGGTTCAAGTGTTAAGTGTTAAGAAAACTTTTTCTATTAATTCGTGCAGTTGATTATATATATATATATATATTATTTATTTTTTTTAGTTGTATAAGGCCTTTAATGATGGGCCGAAACTGAAGCAAGGCCAGGAACGACATCGGCTTCATAACCGGGCACATGAATAGAAGTCCTTCGTTTCCCAATTCCCATTCGTCCTTGACCGGTAGTTCTATCACGTCCTAACTAAGTGTTTGGCTCTTTCTTGAAGTGGCATAACTCGGAGCATCTAACTTTTTGATCGCTTTTTCCTGATCCCTACGGTGAGATCTCGATTTCAAGTTTTTCTGTCGTTTGCAGTTACAGTGATCTACTTCGATTTCGTTTTCTAGAATTCGCATTGCGTTTCACTCGGGCGGAACCCTAGTTGCATTTGTCATTCGGATTTTGTCGAACTGTGGTGCGCTTGCCGGTTGTTTGTAGATCCTTTCATGTATTTGCTTGCTTTATCAAGGATCTAAATGAAGGAGAGAAAGACTGTTTCTACGTTGAAGCGTGTATTGCTTAATTGTGCTTCTCAGGTCGGTAAAAATTAGCCATCCGAACTTAACCAGTTAGAATATATGTTCTTTTGTTACTATGTTTTTAAACGTCTCTTCAGTCAAAAGAATACGGGTTGTGCATCGCAAAAAAAGTTCCGGAGATAGAACGTGATATGTGTTTGAAAGAATTCCTTGCACTAAAAGCATGCATGCAGAGCACGGTACCTGAACAATTTTTCTTTCAAAAGAACATTTTCATTCCTGTCAATCATCTTGGTGTTTGCAGAATAATTATTGCACCATGAATTTCTATCTTTTCCCTCCTAAACATTCCTTTACTGATATGAATTTTTTTTTTATTGATCTTGAAGATCAGAAACAAGGTGTAAAATTGACTCAGGAAAAAGATAAGCTATTTGGAGTCCCTTTTAAACTATTGGATATCCTAGAAGCAGGAAGACTAAGTTGATTACTGGTTTGAAACTCAAGCGTATTAAGCAGGTTTTGTTACAAAACTTATTTTTCTCCTAATATTGTTTGTCATTTATCTGTAAATGAGTATATACAGTGGCAGGTTACCTTGCTAGTTTCTAAGCTCCAAGTACACTATGTCGGATAAAGCTTCTGGTGAACAATCTCAGGGAGGAATTAATGGTTCTGGTGCACTCTCTCATGTTTATATTCAACATCCACCTCTGCGATGCAATGTTCCTGGAGTACAAGGATTGTATTATGATGATGGGAATAAGTTGATTCTGGCTCCATCATCTGACCATGTAATACAATTACCTTAAGTTTTTGATCATCTCTTCTGGGATATTTGTGAGAATGCTGGTTTTTTTTTCTGAAGTTTTACATTACAGGTTTTGTCCTGGAAAGTTGGTACATCTTCTGAGTTGGATCCACCTAGTTCCGATTTTGTTGGCGATGGACCTGTTTTATTCATCAGATATTCTCTTGATGCAAAGTTAATAGGAATTCAAAGGTCTCATCATGAGATACAATTCAAGAATAGAGAAACCGGGCAGACATTTAGTTACAGATGCAAAACTGACTCTGAGAGAATACTTGGATTCTTTTGGACAGACTGCCCGTCCTGTGATATTATATTGATTAAGACAAGGTTGTTTTGCTAAAATGTTGCTCACTGAGCAGCTATTAATGCTGATTTATACATTTTAATCTATAATGTTTTTTTTTTGAAATATCTCATCAAGATATTTTATCAGTGAGTAATGATAATACAATATTTAACAAGGTCACCGTCATAGTTTTATGTGGCCATGTGGCATTTATATTACTGACAATCATTATAGATCTGTAAATTCATGTAGGGTTACTATTATTTGTTGGTTTCTTGCTGTAACTAAATTGACCAACTTAGTTTAACTGTTTAACTGCCATACTAAAGATACCTTCTTGCATAAGATATTATCCTTTTATAAAAATTTTATATGGTGCTTGTTCACATTCTGTTGTTGCTGAAAATACTTCTTTGTTCAGCTAACTTAACATTTCTTAGTGGTTTATTGTTGAGGCTTACTGATAAATATTCCATGTACATGTGCTTATTTGTAAATATATCATTGGATATAATATATAAAAGAGAGGATTATCAGTGTTAATTTTTTATATATTTCTACATGGTATAGATCCCACCTCAATAGTTTCTCTCATGTTGCAATGCTAACTCCTATGGGTTCGGATCGTCTCCTCTTTCACCTTATCCCTTTTTAGATGTTGCTGGAGAATCTATGTGTTTGATTCTTGTGGTGACAGACCCTCCACAGTAGTCGCTGCCACACTTTTTCTTGCACCTCCATTGCTATGTCTTGAGATAGGAAATTATCAACATTGTCTGACCTACTACCTCCACTCAATTCTGTTGATCTTGTCATTGTTGTTGGACTTTGTTGCTTAGAAACTGAATAGGATTACCACTGAATATATAGTTTTAGAAATAATTAATAAGAAAATAATAAAGAGAATAATTAAGATGGAAGAATGTGAAGTCCTTTTAGATATCAGATACCTATTATTCAGTAAGATTGTGGTACAACCTTTCATACATTATAAATTAGAGTTTTGGAATATTAGGAAATAATATGTTAAAAAATAATATAACAAAGATGCAAATGCTAAGTTGAATGTGTTAGGTTATTAGGGAGACATTAAAAAAAAAACTACTATTGAAGTAATTAGGTGCAACTCCAGTTGTTGATAGAATGAGAAAAATATATTGAGATGGTATCAGTATGATAAAAGGTGGCTAATGAATTCTATAATTAAACAAGTTGAATTAATTAGAGTTGAAAGAGTAAAAGGTAGAGGGAAACCAATGAAAATTTAAGTTAATGTATTAAAAATTGATTATTGATTTGAATATTAGTATTCCTGTAGCCTTGCACAAAGTTTTATGTCAGATCATCTATGTAGCCAACTCCAAATAGTTGGGGCCTACATGTCTTCAGAATGATGAAAGTTGTAATAGGAGTTTGCAAACATATTTTATACAAAGAAGGCCCTTTATAGCCTTTTAACATTTAGTTCTGTATAAAACAGTGTTTATGCATGTTCAGGGGCAAACATATGTTTGATTATGGTTTACTTGAAATATTAATGCAGTGGCATAGACTTGCTCTCATATGAACCTGACATGAATTCTCTTCGGTTGGTGGAGGCTAAACGATTTAGTGTCAGTTGGTATGTCTATACTCATGAAAGCCGGATGGTTTTTCTTGCTTTTGGAATGCAGTGCACTATGTTCTATGGGTTTCAGGTAACATCTAACTTGATATATTATACACTTTGGTCAAACTTTAAATTCTGCTGTTTGTGAAGTGCTGCTATTGTCTATTTTATTGCCCTTTTTGTAGCAGGGAATCTCAGTGCTTTATTCTAGTGTGAGTGTCGTTGTCCATTTTTATTGCCTTTTCTTTGTATTAGGAAATCTTAATGGTCTTTAATCTTGTCACAGCTGTACATTTTTAATATTCACCTTAAAGTAAGGTTTAAAGTTTTGAGTTGATCTGGTGGCATGCCCCGAATTTTTGTTTTAACAATTCATCAGCACACGATACTCAACTGCACAAGGAGGAGAAGAGGGAGTGACACAACTCTGTAAATTGGGTGAATAATGAGATGAAGGAATTGGGTCATTGAAGGAATTAGGTGATCTCAATGGACAAATCAAGCTAGGAACTTGATAGAAAATAGTTGATTCCTTACGGGGCATCTCTGTTGTTGGCATCACCGTCACAAGTGTGAGGAGTTTGCGTTGTGTTAGGATGGGGAGGAACATGACATGAGTGGGTTAATTAATCTTAAGTCATATAATATACATATATATAATTATAATTTGTTTACTGTCTAGATATATATCTTTGTTAATTATATACACCTTAAATTATGTAATATAAGTTGTATACTGTTTAATCATTTTTTATTGAATAATAACTGTATTAATTAATTTTTAATTTTAACAAATACTGTATTTTAATTAATTAATTCTGTATAAATTATATAGTACTTCTTAAATAATATGGTCCGACTTTTTCTTGAGACTTCTCATTGGCAGGAGTTTCATGTAACGGACTATCCTTTTTTAAATAATATATCTTAATTAATTAATTGATGGGCAGTCTTGGTGCAACGGTAAAGTTGTTGCGTGTGACTTAGAGGTCACGGGTTCGAATCTCGGAAACAACTTCTTGCAAAGCAGGATAAGACTGCGTACAATAGACTCTTTCCCAGGACACTGCATTGGCGGGAGCTTCATGCACCGAGCTGCCTTTTATCTTAATTATTTAATTCTTTATAAAAATTATGTAATATATCTTCAATACTATATATTGATTAATTAATTCTGTATAAGTTATATAACAAATATTGCATTTTAATAAATTGTATTAATTTGTTGTTGTGTTCAGTTCTCATCAGGAGGAATTGTTCGCTTGCCTAAATTTGAGATGACAATGGCCAAATCTGAGGCAAACCACAAACCTGTTCTAGCATCAGAAGATGTTCATATAGTTACTATGTAAGCTTTGTCCAATTCTTTTGTCTGCCATAGCTACAAGTTTGTTACTTAAATCCAGCATTTTGTGTTGTTAAGCATGGTTTATATGACAGCTATGGTAGAATATACTGCCTGCAATGTGATAGGGTGGCTATGCGGCTCAACTTATATCGATTTTATCGTGATGCTGTTGTGCAACAGGTATGGAAGAAAAGTTCCAATGTAATTATTCTTGTTGTTTTGATTTTTTTTTTTAAAAAAAAATCTCCAAAGGTTTTTTGTGTGTGCATGCTATATTTCTTCTTTTTCTAATTGATTTAATGATAGAACTATTTTGTTCCTGTGCGGAGGTTCAGAAAGACATCAGGAAGGTCACTTCAGATTTTTAGAGATTTTATTTGGGCTTGATCCAGGATTATAAACTAGGAACATCTAGATCTATTAAATTACTTTTTATTGTATTAGCTAGTTCTTCTCTACCTCTACTCCTTACATTGTCTATTCTAATTGATTTAACTCATCTAACCATAGAAGTGACAATTCAGCGCAACTGGCCGGTTCCTATATGTGTGTGTGTATTTGTAAGTCTGCTGCGTATGGCTTCCATTGCACATGTTCATATTATCACATTTCATTTTTATTTTTCTCATTCAATTATCTGTGTTTAATTTTTTTTCTTCGATCCTACGGATGACACTACTCAAAGGTTCCAGAAATTACAATTTCAATTACCATTCTTGGACCTAGCATACTATGACTATTAAATTATAGAATGGCGTAATCCTTTCTTCTTGTTCCTGGACTACAGAAATAGAGTGCATAAGAGCTACTTATCATGTAACAAGCAATTCATCACTTGCTAAATTAGATCCAAAATAAATCCACTGTGTGATCTGTATGCATCTTTGTTATAAATTGGATCCAAGGAGATACGGTTTGTGATGATTTTTTTCCTTTTCAGTTGGTATGTGAATTTGATTGTACAGGTTATTCATAAATTTTAAATATGATTTGCTATCTTTCTACCATTGACAAGATAGAACAATGTATAATCGGAAAAATAACTAGGAGAAAAATTGTGACTTAATTTATTCCAAGAAAGTGTACCTTTAGAGTTTTCATCTCCGTTGTAAATCTGACTGTCTCCCCCTTTGTTAACATTACAATTTTCTCACTTTCAGATGTGAAAATTTATCTATACACACAAATGAGATATAATCATGTTATCTTAATAATCTTATGACTGTTCATATCAAATATAATTTTCATCTTGACTTGACTTATAAGTGAGTTGCAATGAGAAGGCAGTGTAAAAAGGTCTAAGACCCACATGAGTCAATCTTAACTTTAACATAAATTAATTCAATCCAATTTATATAAATCATATGGGTTACGATTTAAGGGTGTCAATTCGGGTGGGTCGGGTCAGGTTGATTTTTTTTTTAAACTTAACCCAAACCCGACCCGAACCTAAATTCAACCCTAAATCCCTAAACCCGAACCCGACCAACCCAAAAACTCGATTCAAAATGACTTTTGTTTTTTTTTTTTTAACTATTTTCCATATAATTTTTCACTTTTATCTCAATACTCCATCATTATCATACTAACATTGATATTAATATATATAACAACATCTTAAGATTTAACCCCAAAAAATCCACTAAACCCTATAGTTAGGTCTACCGGGTCAACTCGAACCTAACCCGACCCCACCCCAAAATTTTCAATCTGAAAATGCTCCAACCTGAATCTAAAAATGCCCAACCCGAACCTAACCCGACTCAACCCGAAAATTTTCAATCCAAAAATGCTCCAACCCGAACTCAACTCGAATCCGAAAATGCCCAAACCAAACCTGATTGTTTTCGAGTCGACTCGGGTTGGGTCGTCGGGTTGGGTTCATTTTTGACACCCGTATTAGGATTAAATTATAATTAGACCCAAAATAATTCAAGCTCATTTGAATTTGAATTCAAATTTTTAATTAATTTGAATTCAAAATTTGAAAGAGGTTTTAGCACCATTGGGTGTTGGATTAACTTCCCATTCAAAAGATCTATAAGATTCCTCAATTAAATCTTTCCAAAAGAAGGAAGACTACATCACTCATTTCTCTTCTCTCCACAAATCCTATGGTATTCCCTCGAATTTTGTTTTCTTTCCCCACTATTATTTTCCACATCTAGACTATCCTACTTGATTGACATGTACTAACCTTTCAAACCGACCAACCCATTTGTACCATTTGTCCTGGCTAGCTTGCTCGAACCATTTGGCTCAATGAGATCATCCAAATAAACCGTGCTGTTTTGCTCTTCATATTATATATTTTTGGAGGATTCTACCCACTCTAATCATCCAATCGAGTGACTGATTTGGATTGGTCCAACCCACTTTGCTCATTCATAATATAGTCTTCGTTCAATAGTCTTTTAAAGGGTTGAATAGAGGATGAATATCTATTTTATTAAAAAATAGAATACAAAAGGAATAACAATTCTTGGAATAGACTAACTATTTTTTATGAATATGAATTGATAATCCAAATTTACAGAATTCATAGGGAATTCCTATGGTCCAATTCCTAACAGATTTAGCTTTCGGTATTGATGGCCACTTAATTAAGCTTAGATTTAAGAAATTTCATGTCTCTATAACAGATCCTAAGCTTTTACTCTCCATGCTGATTAACTTGTATTGTCTCTTGCTACAACATTCTACCTACTTGTCTGTCATATGATTCAGAGGTAGATGCCTATTCTAGGCAGTGTATTAAAGAAATGCTCTTCTTTGGTGCATATGCTTATACAGTCTTAGTCCATATTGCATGGTACATGCAATTGACTACTTGTGCTGTTGCATAGTCTCTTCCTCAGAAAGATCAGTATTTTTTGCAACTTAAGTGTTTGCATTTTGTTCATCATCAGATCAGTTCATCTTTATATTTTGTTCATCATAGGATAATGCAAATTCTTTCTGGTATTAAATTTGGCTATTACAATTTAATAACAATTCATGATGCAGGATCATCTACAGTACGGACATCTGATTAGTCTTTACCCTTGAATAGCATGGATGCTTTTATAACTAGCTAATTTACAATTTTACTAATATGTTAATATATATGTTAACTTGGTCTAAGGACCACATACTTTGCAACACAAGAACACTCATTGAGATTATGTTTAGCTTTAAACGTCTTTAAGGACATACGTTATATATTTTTTTCAGGGGGCTTTACCTATTTACTCAAGCAAAGTTGCAGTTAGTGTGATTGACAATGTACTTTTGATTCATCAAGTTGATGCAAAAGTTGTCATAATGTATGATATATTTCTTGATTCTCTATCACCAATATCTGCTCCACTTCCACTTCTGTTGAGACGCCATTTAGTTTCTAGTAGACAAGGAGTGCAAGTTGAGGATAGTCTCACTAGTGCATATAGTGCAATGATATATGGAGACAATTGGATTTTCCTGGTTCCTGACCTTATTTGTGATATTGATAATAGTCTTTTGTGGAGGATTTCCTTGGATCTAGAGGTGAGTTTTAGTATTTGTGCCTTCCTTGTATCCTAAAGATGGGCTTGAATCATGTTAAAAGCTATAATGTCCTGCAGTCTATTGCTGCTAGTAGCTCTGATGTTCCATCCATTCTGGAGTTTTTACAACGTCGCAGATCTGATCCAAGTAAGGTAAAATAATTGTTATCATACTGATGATTCTAACTACAACTTTGCAGCTGTATTAATGGCAATGGCTTTAGATTTGGTGGATAATACAAATTATTTAACTGGCTTCCAGATTAAGACATTATGCCTTAGAATGATGTGCGCTATTATTCTCGAAAGAAGGCCAATATCAATCATCACAAGGGCGATAGATGTACTTGTCACATCTTATTCATACTGCATTAGAGTTGAAAATGCTTTTCAGGGAGGAAACAGAAGTTCAAAGAGAACCGAAAATTCAAGTGGCCAAATTGCAACTTCCTCTAACTTTGTGTCTGCAGAATCTTCTGGAGAAACAATTAATAGGAGCAAATCTATCATTGAAGTAGCAGAGAATAAATCAAAACAATCAATGACTCGAGGTTCTGATGATGAGCATGTTAATCATGCTGGAAATTCTGATGGTAAAGGATCATTTAATTCACTTTCTGATGGGGATGACAATCCAAATCTTGATGCCATGAAAATCCACTTGGGTGAGTCTCTTGATAATTCCTTATCAACTGTTTCTTTTGTCAAATTCGACATAGTTTATTAAGAAACTATGCATCTGGAACTCAGTCTTACTTGAAATAACCTTCCTTACAATCTGAAGGACTTCAATGTGGAAGCAGCAGAATTGATTCTGGTGTTTCTAACCAGCTGGAAACTCAACCAACTAGTGTGGCAATTTCACCGTATGAAATGTTTGAGTTTATATTTGCACCAGTAGAAGAAGAATTGGGGGCTGATCCTTCATACTTGATTGCGATTATTGTGGAGTTTTTACGCTGGTATGATATTCAGGACCTCTTTGTGATATAGAATCAAAAAAGGATATAGTGAGGATATTAAACTGATAATGCGGGAAGACAAGTGTTTCATTATATATTCTAGTCATTTGTATGGAACAAGAATAATTTTCTTTAATTATCAAAATGTTAATCACTTAATTGATTTGGAATGCACCCTAAACTAATAAGGCTATTCTATTCCATCCCATTTATTACAAATCATACTATCCCTAAGGGGTATAAAAAATAAGATCACTTTCTGTTTACTTTTTTATGATTTGCTACCTATTTATGATTCCAAGAGTACTAAATCCTAGGATGCTTCTTCCTTTCCAATTCCAGTATTCTGATACCTAATTATCAAACAAGGTTGCAGTTTGTGTTCAAAGAGAAATATTAGAATTTAAGTTTCAGTAATAGTCCTAATGAAAACCTGTACAATGTGGGAAACCAAAGAGTAGAAAATATGACCCATGCTTTATTTTTTTGGACCATAGACCTTCTTATTGTGCTTTTATTATTGGTTATTTTATTTTCCCTAGTACTAAATCGTTTTAGTGAAAAACTTGTATGGGCTGCAGTTCTATGAAGGAAAAGTTCAGGGTTCATCCTGACATGTATGCAATGGTGATCCAAATGCTAGTCCGCAGCAATCGCTATGGTGAACTTGCATTTTTTGTTACAAACAAGGTAATCTTCTAATTTGAGGTTCCTTTATTTATTTAATATTGTTATAATTTGGGGAAATTATTCCTCATGGAATCACTATGTAGTTCTCTACCTATACATGATATTATTAAGGATATGAAAAGTTATAAGTTAAACTCTACATATACAAATGAACCTACATAGCCCATAACACTTCCCTTCAAGATAGTTCTAATATGTTATAGAGAGATCAATTAGATTTAACAAAAAAAGGTAATTATTTCATTAGATTTGGACTTTCTTTCTAATGAAGTGACAATCAATTTCTATATACTTCTCTTTTAAAATATAACATGTGAAGCTATAAAGATTGCAGTTTGATTGGCATAATAAAACTTCATTGACTCTGCATGGGCATGCCTTAGCTTAGTCATCATATACTGACTACTCAAATGAGTTTGCATGTTATATTCTGCCTTTGCACCTTGCAACCATTCTTTGTTTTTGGATACCTCCTAAGAGAATACAATAGATAGATGTACATTTTCTATCTGTAGGGCAGTCTGCCCACTTGTATCAAACTATTTCATAATCTGTAGATGATTTTGATTACAAAATATAAAACCTAGTCCTTAGAGCATCTCTTGGGTAATATAGAATCCATCGTAGTAGTTGTTGTCCATAATCATGATAAAAATTTTCTAGAAACAAGCTGATCACACTAACAATATTTGAGATGTCATATAATGATTTCAAGATAGCTCAATTTTCTACTAGTTTTTGAATTACACGAATAGTTAGTGGCTCCCCTTGGTACTAACCAAACACCGAAATCTGTAGGAATATGTATAGATTTAGTCCTTAGCATGTGAGCCTCCTTGAGTATAACCATTATATACCTTCTTGGCTTCTAAGCGAGCAACTTATGAACCAAGGAATACTTAAGGTTACCAATTCGTTTAGTTTACAAGTGCTGATGAAGGGAATTTTCAAATTTGCTTTTCTATGGTGCTATTGCTAGTGATGCTAATATCATCCATATAGGTAATAAAAAATCACCTTTAGATAAAACACTTATCATGCCAATTGCAGAAGAGCGGATTTAAATTTCTCAAAATCAAGCTCCTAGAGAAATGAGCTTTCAATTGCAGAAGAGCGGATTTACACTCTATATAAACTTTCTTCAAAAGATCACCATGAGGGAATGCATTTTTTATATCAAATTAATGAAGGGGCCAGTGAAAGCTAGTAGTTAGGGAGTGGAAGGCTACTAGAAAGAGAATGTATGAATGTATAGATCTGAGTATAACCCTTGGCCACCAAAATTAAAAGTACATGTAGTGAATGCTTAACTGAAAAGACACATCTACAAGCCATGGTGGACACCTCTGAAGGAAGAGAAATGAGCTCCTAAGCACCCTGATATATAGACATTTCTAATAATCTAAGGATAAAGAAGACACAAAACCAAACTATTTGAGTGATAGAGATACATAGGACAAAAAACAATAAATTGGTTGAGAAGTGAAATATTTATTTGTACCTTTGCAGAAAGGAATAGGATTGTCCAAATTATATGGGGATCTGGGATGATGATTGGCGACTAGAGAGTGAGAGTAACAAATAACGATAGGAAAATAGGAGTCTTAGGGAGGTGCTAGAGTGTCTCCACATCTTGGTCGTCAACTGTACACCGGAGGCGCCCAAGTGCTGGGTCAATAGTAATAGATGGCTGGGGAGGTGTATGATTAGGTTAAAAGGACAATGAAATAAGAATAAGGAGAACTCCCTTAACAAATTTAAGTAGATATGGTTGGATGACCTAGGGTTTACAAGAGAACACTTGACTGATGGTGGAAGCCAACTGACTGAGGTAACTGTTAGCAGAGTGAAGATTATAGTGATAAGGAGGCTATAAATAATCTCTTTAGTGTTTCTCTAGTGCTCATAGTGTTAATCTTCTTAGCTTTTACTTGATATTGTAAGAAGATAGACATTGTATAAGGTTTCTCCACCTCTATAAGAGATCCGAGAAAGAGAAACATACTAGGCTTTTAGGAGTGACTCACTAACGAATCATAGGTTGTGGAGCCAGAATGAGGGTTCTAAACCATATTATATTGCCGTGGAAGAGTTGATATGCATCGACTTGTATTTTTGTTTTATTTGCAAACTAATTGATCTGAACACTTAGTTGAACACATAAAATGGATAAGGAGCTTCATGTTGGTTTTATATATTCTTTTAGCAAATATAAATAACAATTTTATAAAGGCAATTTGACCACATCGAGTGAGGTGATTTCAAGATGGTATTTATAAACATTTCACACTCTCGGGCATGTGATCAAATTTATGGCATATTGTAATCAAAGGGCATGTTCTGCTTGAATTGCTCTTAGCCTCTAGATTCCAATATCCTAGTTGCCAATAGTTGATGGACAGTTAAAGAAGACATATCACTTATGATCAGAACTGAGTTCTCTTTTACATTCTAATGTAATAAATTTCGCTATTTTAATTTGTTAACTGATTTAATCATCTTAAAACATCTTATGCTTCAAATTCCACTGCCTGTTTAGACTCATAATTAAGATCAATATATCTTGGTAACTTTATAGGTTATTAGATTGGAATATCAGAACCATTGGCAAATTAACACTTGTAAAAATTGGAATGTGTATCAACATGATTAACTGGTAGTCTTATCAACCAATCAATATCATTTCCAGAAAAGAGTAAGCCCATAGTTGTTCCTAAAACATTAAAATCCTCTGGGCTCATTGTTGAATTGCTTGTTTAATATAAAACCTCATCAAGGCTGGTCATTAATTTATTGCATTGGGGAAATATAAACTATCTTATATCATACTTTCTTGCAGACTAGATTATTCTTTTACCTGAATAATTGACATGCACTTTCTATTTCACTTCAAGGAGGAATATTCTCTACATTTGGAAATCTGTTCTTATTAAGCTTTAAAAGTGTAGATAGTAGAAGATTTTTATGGTCAACTAATACTTGATGAATATGTCCCCGCTACAGATCTTGGAGCCATCTAAAGAAGTTGCCTTGCAACTTTTGGAACAAGGTCGTCAAAACTTGCAAATTCAAAAGCTGGGTATGGATATGCTTAGGCAGCTATCTTTCCATCATGATTATGTCACCATACTTCTGCAAGAAGGATACTACCTTGAAGCTCTGCAGTATGCCAGAAAACACAAGGTACTCTCATTTACTATTGTCCTCTTACTAAACCTAGTACTTGAAACATTTTAAGTAGTGTGGTGATACAAAGATCCCTAGTCCATTTCTTTCCCTACTGCTATCAGTGTGTAGCGGCAATCTGTGTGGGATTTTGTGAACATGCATAAAAGGGAAGTCCGGTGCACTAAGCTCCCGCCAATGCGGGATTCCAGGGAAGGGTCTATTGTTTAGGGATGTAGAAGATAAATGTGAAACATTGAAAGCTTTATGGAAGATTTGACAAATAGCATGTCATAACACACAAACATGATATTAAAGTTATTGGAGCAAAAATGTGATATTGCTTACCCCAAGCAGCCAGTATCACCGGCTCACGACAAGATACTGGCAGGCAAATGTGTGTGTGTGTGGGGGGGGGGAGTTTGCCCTAGACAACGGTTTTTTATATGAGGGAGGTCAAACACCCAATGAGGTATTTGCCATCCACTGGGAATTGATCCCTAGACCTATTGGTGGCGGCCACATGAGATTAAAGTTATACTGACACTGGTCATGTTTTAATTAACTGGAAAAGAATAATGTATGTGATTATATACCATAAATGAGAAAACGGAAACTTCACAGAAAATTTGATAAATTGCATGTCATAAAAAAACCTGTCATCAAAGTTATGCTGATGCTTCTAACTTTCTAATCATTGACAACCAAGGAAAAAGAGGTGGTCATAAAGCTTAAGATTTTGTTATTTTTGCATGCATATGCATGTGTGATGCAGCTTACGACATTCCGCCTGTTGATTAATTTTATATACTACATATGCCCAAGCCGCCTGTTGATTACTTCTATATACCACATGCTGACCTCAGCTGTAAAATGCGCCTTGCGGGAATATTGGCTTACAATGCTTACATAGATTTTAGATGTTTACAAAGGTTGATCATGATAACTAAGGTGACGTTTTGTTAAATGACGAGAATGACTATAGGTATGAGTTTGATAATAAGATGGAATGAGAATGGAAAGGAAATCCACCTAGTTATATGAGTTTGGTTGATTGCTATAAATCTAGAAATCATTCCCAAATTGTCATTCCCAAACCCACAATCCAAATACTATCTTTTATTATCATTTCATTCTCTCATTCCCAAATCCATCAACCAAACACCCCCTTAGATAGTGCGCTTATAATTTGAAAAAGTTGAAAATTTTGTTGCACCGTCCAGATAGAATCTCTAACCAAGTTCCAGGCCGTTTCATCTCCTTAACAGCATGTTCCATTCACACTTCTGTTTCTTAATAAACAAGTGGTCTGCTTTGCATGGCTTTATTGACATTTCATCTGGTTGCAGGTTATTACAGTGCAGCCATCATTATTTCTTGAAGCAGCAATTGCAGCTAACAACTCGCAACATCTTGCTGCAATTTTGAGGTTTTTCTCAGATTTCACACCGACTTTTAATATCACTTCCGAGTACGATCGATACTGCACAATACTGAGTGAGATGAGTTAGCAGAGTGAACCTGCATAAATATCATTTCTGGAATCCTTAAGTCATTGCCTCTGCTCAAACAACATTTATGATCGAGGAAAACCAAATATTTACTTTTTATGTCCATGTTGGTTCTGTGGGATATGGATGCCAGAGAGCTGTTTGTGTGAATTAGGTAGTAATAAGCCGAGCCCTTCACCTATAACACAACGAGTGACTGTGAATGAACCTGCTGTCGTTTGTATTTCGCACAATGGGATGACACAAGCTGCAGCGGTAAGATGAACATAATAGTCTCATATTTGTGTAATTTTTTTTTAAAAAAAATTATATGAATACCAAACATTTCAAAGAATGGGAGGGATCACAATAATTCTTATTTACTAGTCGATTTGTGTCTTGTCATTTTGCATTGCATCAAATGATTTCAAAGAATGGGAGGGATCACAAGGTTGAAAAATTCTTATTTACTGGTCCATTTGTATCTTTACATGCATGTAATTTATATATCCATAAGATATTATTATATATATATATATATTTTTCGACTGATCAAATTTAGTACTATCTAATAAGATAGTATTTAGCACTATCTAATGGTATGCATGTTTATGAATAGTTAGCATTCCTGAAAGAATACTTATTCCATCTTAATTGCATAGTAATCATGTCGTGTGGTATTTCGATCGCTGAAGACATTGGAAGCTGTGAAAAGTGTCTGCCCTTAGTGACTGTTTGGGGGTAAATCTACCTGGTTCTTGATAAAGTAGTTTGGATACGAAAAATTATTTTTATCTTTGGGAGTTTTTTTTAAAGAAGCATACCATATTAAAGATGATTTAAAATTTAAGAAAAATATAATAATTTTAATTAAAATTACTATATTAATATTCTCTCCTTTTTCTTAAATTATTTTTTATATTTTTTAAAATTTAAATCTATCAGGTCCACGGACCTAGGCTTACATCAGCAAAAGTAGGATATATTACTTTCCAAATCCAAACTATTGGCACCACTCCACTAAGCATATCATAGGAGAAACACGTGCCCTTCGTTACATGGGCTTCCTTTTTATCCGGGACCATCGCATCCGACGGTTTAAATCGCATCGGACCGGCTCGGCCAACCACCATATTCAACCGGCGCCCCGCCGAGGAATCAGCCGCCGGAGGATCAATGTCTTTCATACTCAAAAAATCGACACCCACTCTCAGCAACAACCTCAACAAAAGAGTCCCGCAGTCTCATCGAGTGAAAGAAGACAGGCGTTGCAATGTGCTGGGTACGTTTGGGTCAGAATTCGGTAATCAGCGGAGTAAACTCTGATATATTCTCTTCCCATTGTATTTATACCCAATAATCTCGCTTTAATAATGGTCGTGGTTCCCAGTGTTTGGCCGAAGCAGATGATGGGTAGAAAAGTGGAAACGTAACGATCCAAAAGTAAGTGAGCTATGTCGTTGAAAGCGGTAAAGCCTGACACGTCATCCTGGTGTCTCGGTAACCTGGCTTTGAGGACCCCAAAACGGGATCATCAGCTGTAAAATTACACGTGTCCCTTTGGTCGTCGGTAGAAAGGGCCTAGAAATATGCAATTAAGCCCCTTCGAGATCTAATAAATAGTACTAACCCCTACCCTAACCTTACCAAGGCACCGGCTTCGTCGTCGTCGTCGTCGTCCCTTTTCTTGCGCAACTCTGGATCCGGCTCTGGAGCCCATGTCGTCGATGAACGGAGAGCTTACTCCGATGAGGATATCCTCTCGAGAGTTGACAGAGAAGCTTCGATTCTTACACCGCCTCTTCATCTGAATACGTTGAGTTGTTGCTTAATATAGTGTGGATTGATTAGGATTAGGCTTCTCATAGGGGTTTTCTGTGGAGATGGAAGAGAGGTCGAGAGTCTGATAGAGAGATCCAGTAGGGGAGATGAGCTATATGGCCGCTACAGGGGCGGAGGAGGAGGAGGAGGAGGAGGAGGAGAGTGTGGCGGCTACGGCAGAAGTGGAGATCCACTTGCCGGCGGAGGTGGACTGGGAGATGCTCGACAAGTGGCGATTTTTCGTTCTCGGCGCGGCCCTTTTCTCCGGCGTATCTGCGGCTCTCTACCCGGCTGTCGTCCTCAAGACTCGGATTCAAGTTGCGCAGCCGCCGTCTCCGTGCCTCCTCCGTGCGGTCGCGTCCATCCTCCGCCATGAGGGTCCCCGTGGATTCTACCGCGGATTCGCCACCTCCCTCGCAGGTACCGTCCCCGCGAGGGCGCTTTACATGGGCGCACTCGAGGCCACAAAGAGCGCTGTCGGTACAGCGACCCTACGCTTCGGCGTCCCTGAGCCTGCAGCTTCGGCTGCCGCCTCCGCTGCCGCTGGCCTTAGCGCGGCCATCGCCGCCCAGTTCGTCTGGACGCCGATCGATGTGGTCAGCCAACGCCTCATGGTGCAGGGCTCCGCTGCCGCTGCTAAGTACCGCGGTGGTGTTGACGCTTTCAAGAAGATCCTTTGCTCCGATGGCCTTCGCGGCCTCTACAGAGGGTTCGGAATGTCGATCCTCACCTATGCGCCATCAAACGCCGTTTGGTGGGCCTCCTACAACCTTTCTCAGAGACTCATCTGGAGTGGTATCGGCTACCACATGACCGAAGGAGGTGGCGAGTTGAGGCCGAGTTACGGAGCTGTGATGGCAGTTCAGGGGGTGAGCGCAGCGATGGCTGGTGGAGCGTCCGCAGTCATGACGATGCCGCTTGACACGATCAAGACAAGGATGCAGGTGTTGGATGGTGAGGGTGAGAGGATGACAATTGGGCGAACAGTGAGGAGCCTTCTGAGAGAAGGGGGTTGGGGAGCATGCTACCGAGGGCTGGGTCCGAGGTGGGTTTCGATGTCATTGTCCGCCACCACCATGATCACCACCTATGAGCTCTTGAAGAGGCTTTCAACCAAAGAATCTCCATGAGGTACTTCAAGCTAAATAATCTTTTCTTTTCTGTTTATGCCCTCTCCAATTTTCTTAAATCAGTTTCGTTTTATGTATATATTTAGTAGAACTATAAATCACATCTCGTGAGATCGAATCCTTTGTTACTAATGAAATGTGCTGATTCAATCTAATCCAACTAGGATATGCGTTTTTGTAACCAAATAAAAAAGTTAAACTTCCTTGCTTTCTGATTCAAGCATCTAGAAGTGAATTTTTTGTTCAGAAGGGATGGGAAATGAGGGTTTGTAAGAGTGTTCAGGTGTGAAACTCACTGGAAACCAAGTTGAATACTTTTTTTATCATTGCATTTCAGTTTTTGCTGTAGAATTTTGAGATGCCTGCCAATTTTTTGGCCCAAACCTACTATTTTGTAGACTGATAATGGTTGCTAAATACAAATCCTTGAACTGTGATAGAATTGATGCGAACTATTTGCAGAAAATAACAGAAAGTTAACGAGTGAGAATGAAAGAATCATATAACAACAAAGAAGTCTTATATCATTGTGGGGCTTTTATGGGCACACCAAGTTCGATAAAGGTGAGGGGACCGGGGAACTTTAGCTGTTGCTAATAATCAGTAGGATTGGTTTCATCTTCTTAGTCTCCACTCCTCCATCTCTTCTTCGGTTCTTCCCCTCTTTTACAGTGGCCTTTGTTTCAATGGACAGTGTGATACAGCAATTTTTATTTCATTGTTCAATTTAGGTAAACTTGTTCTTTGACATTATGAATATTGGCTTTGATTTATTGACCACGAAGTGAGGGAACAGCACACTGATCTCTGATAAATGTCTTCACTGTTATCGCTCCTGTCTAGCATCATCGAATATGTCCCAGAATTCAATACATTCATGAGCCATTTATTTATCTTATTGTTGGTTGGTGGATATATTTCTTTGAATAATATAGTTTGATAGGCTAGTTATCTTAAGCTTACGGCTTGGTAAAGCAAGCTCTTATGATTGGCCAAACCTGACTAGAGTTGGCAGTATTACTTCGAATTGTTTGACTAGTCACTCCAATATGTGTTTGTTTCCCCAGATCAATCTTCTTCACGGAGATTATGGAGGCTAAAAAAACAGCCTCTAAACAATTCAATCCATGAGTCAGCATATAGCTGAGTCTTTATATAGATTCTTCTGCTAGATGGTACGGGAACATATTAAATGCACCGAGCTTACAGGAACTGTCAGCATTTTGGATAAGGGAATATTGCTTCTGGTCAGGCAAGTGGTTCTTTTGAATGGCTTGCAAGGATAAGATCTCCAGCACGGCCTCTACGTCTAAAGAGAGTGATAAAAGAGTCCAATCTAATCAGAGCCCCTTGGTTATCAGATCCAGAGGTGCTTATTCTAACTTATGCATTTAATATCGAAAAGTGCCTGCACATGGGCTCAGATTTAGTAGTTGCTTGAATAAATAAAAGATATTTTCCTTTTTGTCATGGACAACAACTCGTTCTGTAAATAAAATGAGAGAAACCTGGAGAGATTCTCTTTCCTCGCTATCTTAATCAAACCTTACTGGGAGCTGGATTGTATATGCGAGCGAGCATCCTTTTCTTTGTCCTGAAACAGGGATAAGATACGAAACTGGGTCAATTGGAGAAGGTAGATTTCTGTAGGGGGTCTGATGCAGACACTTGTCCACTCATTCTGGATAGGGTTGGTTCAGTGGGCGGGCCAATGTTGGCTGTGGGATTGAGATTTCTGCAGTCTGGGCCCGCCACTCGCCTATGTCCCTTTTCGACCCTCAATTTGATTTGAAGGACAAGATATCTACTATTCCTTGTCAACCCAGTTGGCAAGTCTCGTTCCTTACAAGGACAAATACCGGTCCATCTCCGAAGTGTCTCCGTCCACGGATCATGGATGCTTGGCTTTGGGTGCAACCTTAGCTGTATCTTGTATGGTACGATGCATCAGGACACTTGTATTGTATGTATCTCTTTTCGCATTATTAAAGTCGGGTTAAGTATTTTTTTGACGCGTTTGAGTTTCAGATTATTTTTTTTTAAAGTCGTACTCTTATAATTATTTTTACATGTATTTTAAAAAAAAATCCTTTCGCCACCCCCGTTTGGTGGCCTTGTTGGACGACTTGGCCATGCGGCGGTTGTGGTCACTCGGCTTGGCCGTGCAGCTGCAAGGCCTAGCTGCCTTGTCACGGGGCTTGGTCGCTTGATCATGCAATCGTGGGGCTCAACTGTGTGGCTGTCTTGATGGCCTTGGTCAAGTAATCAGGTTTCGAGATTGGCCTGACGAGGTGCTATTAGGTTTGTTCAATTTTAAACAGGTGTAAAAATGAGTCGTCTCTAACTTTACCTATATAAAAGGTTTATAAAGATGGTTGCGTTAGGACAATATATCCTTATAATTTATCGAATTGACTATACCTATATAAAAGGTTTATAAAGATGGTTGCGTTAGGACAATATATCCTTATAATTTATCGAATTGATTGACTTGAACGTTTTAGAATTAACTGATTATATATATATTTTTTCTTTAACCTATATGGTTAAGTACACCGGTGTCTGATATTTTGGTATCGTTCGTGATCCGAAGATGTTGAATGTATAGGTAGGCTGATGGAGTTCATTAGCACGGTGAGGACATCTTTATCGACGATGGGACGTGATTCGAACATTGCTTGCATAAATAAATCACTATCTGTTTCAATGCTACGTGACGGTTGTCGTCTTCGGGATACCTGATGACCAACGGTAACTAACATGCACCCACGGTTTTTATGGGTCCTATTATGGTTCAGTAGGATTAGTTATCAAACTATATTTTAACTACTATCAAATTTAAATGCTAAATAACATATAAAAAAAATGGAATTTTACCCTAAATAATCTTCAGATTATATTTATGTTTTAGGTAATATTATAATCTAAATAAATCGTATTATGGATATATTTTTTTTAGTATTGTGTTGTTATATTATACGTTAGTTGCTATTAAATTATAAATCATCAAATAGATAAAATTTGTTTGGAGATTGTTGGTATAATTATTTTTCAGGTTAAAGTTGATCAGTTTGATTAACCTTGAGTGAATTGAATTTGAGTTTCGATGTTTGAACAATATTGTATAGATAACATGTTTGGATAATATCTTGTGAGATATATGTGAGAAAGGTCATGTAGGTCAAGGAAGATCGATATTAAATTGATAAAGTCTTAATTGGAGGTTAGGCAAAGAAAGTCCTAACTCAAGGGTTAGGTAAAGGGAAAGTCCAAGTGAGTCAGGAAGGATCGCATATTGACAAGGAAAGTCCTAATTATGGTTAGACAAAGGAAAGTTTAAGTGGATCAAGAATGATCACACGTTGGGAAGGAAAGTCTTAATCGCGGTTAGACAAACAGGTCCAAGTTGATCGGGGAAGATTGCATGTTGACAAAGGAAAGTCTTAACTGTGGTTAGACAAAAAGAAGTTCAAATAGATCCCGGGGGATCGTACGTTAGGAAGGTTAAGTCCTAAAGCAAGAGGAAAATTCAAGTGCGTCAAGGAGAATCGCACTTAGTGATCGGAAGTTCAACGAAAAGTTGGCAAAGTCCAAGTGGATCAAAAGATTAATCGGACACCTGGTGGAGAAGTCCCAACAGGTCACGGTTAAGTAAGTTAGGGATGGACAATCGATTAGGCAATCGATTGTGCTAAATCCAATCGATTAGTGGGAGCTTGTTTTTGTGAAGTTGAAAGGGCTCAGATCGATTGGGTAATCGATTAAGGTCAAACCTAATCGATCATGTGATTGATTGAGAGAAGTTCATGAAACAGAAAAGTGTTGGATAAATTGGGTAATTGACCTGGCCAATCGATTGGGTGTGTTTTCTTAGTGACGTACAGAAACATGGTGAATTGATCACCTTGAACCCAATCGTAATCGATTGGGAAAAGCTTGCGACAAATAAAGAACTTCTAAATCGATCAGGTGATCGATTGAAGTTACTTGATCGATTGAGTAATCGATTGAGAGCAATTCGTAAGCGAACAGAAGACTTCGTAATCGATTGAATGATTGATTAAGAAGGTCCATAATCAATTGACTAATCGATTAATTGATGAAGAAAAGAGTCATAGCAAGATTTGGATGGTTGGATGCGCTCGAATCTGACATGACAGTCAATTGGGGGTAGGGGTGATCGCGGATCGGGTTGGTTCGGTTATTAGGGTAAAAAATTATCCGGTCCTATTAGATCAGATAATACAATATCAGGATCTACATCCGACCCTATATCTGACGGTTATTATATATCAGATATCCAACGATTTATCAGTTATTTGGATATCCGACCTTATATCCAATGAAATATAAAATATAAAATATAAAATATAAAATATAAAATATAAATATAAAATAATAAAAAAATAAAATATTTTAAAATGATAATAGACATTACTCATTACACGTTGTAGCAGTTAATCGTCAGTAGCTGTTACAACGTGTAGCAGTTTATCGCCAGTAGCTGTTACAACGTGTAGCAGTTTATCGCCAGTAGCTGCTACAACATGTAGCAACTTATCGGCAATAGTTGCTATAAGTAGGGGTGATCGTGGATCGGGTTGGTTCGGTTATTGAGATAAAAAAATATCCGGCCCTATTAGATCGGATAATGCAATATAGGGACTCTACATCCGGTCTTATATCCGGCGGATTTTTTTTCGGTTTGGTTTGGGTCGGTATAAGCGGGTTGGTCAATTTGGTGGGTTGACTGTTCACCTCTAATTGGGGGTAAAGTCAATCGATTGGAAGTTCTAATTCGTGAGATATAAAGACGTTGATGAAGATTCAAATGCAACACTTTTTCTTCGATTCTTTCCGTCAATTCTTGAAGGTTCTTGTAGCAAAGTGCTGTTGTATTTCCATGTATCAAAAGGCGATCCACAACAACAAGAGATCAAGAGCAAAGGTAATTCATTATTATATTTTCTTATTATATTTCTTGTTGTATCTTGTATTCGCTTGTGTATTTGCTTATATGAGATTTCTTTGCCTCCTAGAAGGAGGATTTTATAGTGTATTATGAGTGAGGAGATAGACCCTTGGATTAGTCACCTCAAGAAGGTGGATATCAAGTAAAATCAAGGGTGTTAGCGTTTGTTTCGAGTTTTCACTACAATAAATCAATAATAAATCGATTAGAGCTAATCACCCCTTCTAGCTTGTTGGAGTGTCCTAACAAGTGGTATCAAAACGAGGTCACTTTTTATTTGACTAATTGTCGAGAGAGTAACAAGCTAGAGAAAGAAGACATTGAAACTTGAAGGCTTAATTTCAAAGTTAAGAAATTATCATTAAAAGAGTTTAAATTCTAAAATAAAGTTTAGAGACATATTCAAATATGATATTTGGGTACTTCCACTATTCAGCATTGAAAGCTTTAATATTTGGAAATCAAAGATTGAAAATTTCTTCATGATGAAGATGGAATAATGATTTGTTCTAATGGAGGAGTTTCAAGCTCTAATGGATAACAAAGGAAAGCTTCTTAGGATAAGAAAGTGGACCGAGGAACAACTAAGATAATCTGAGACCAATGATAAGGTAATCAAAATTTTGATTAATTTATTATCTAACAATGTCTTGTGCAATATAGGGGATTATAAGAGTGTAAACAAGTTATGGAGCAACTTGGTCAAATTTCATGAAGATCCCTTCATTTTGCCAAATAAAAAAAAAAATCTAAAGAGAGACTCATTGGATCAAGAGGAAGAGGAAGAGGATTCAGAAGTTGAAAGGTGCTCAACATCCGAGGATAAAGTTGAAGAGATATCCACCTCAAGGATTGAGGCATGGGGCGTAATTCATTGATACCAGAGCAAGAAGAAGTTTCTACATCCGGGTCAAATGAAGAAGGATCATGTGTAACCCCTATAAGCAAAGAAGGTATATCAAGTTTAATTTGTAAAAATAAAACTCGTATTGTTTACTTTTAGTGTAGAGAAAACAAACACTACAAGAGCAAATGTTCAAAATTTATCAAAAAGAGGGGTCAATTAACACTAAAGGGCAAGAAGAAATCAAAGGAGACCTTACCTATGATACATAAAGACAAGAAGTACATTGTGTGTTTTATATGTAATCAAAAGGGACATTATTGCAATCAATGTTTAAAGGGAAGGCTTAAGAAAGGAGAAAGTTCAAGTCAAGAGAAGGTTCCAAGAATAACACTAAGGTACCATTAGTTAATTGTATTTCTATGTCATGATAAAGAGTACATTAGATCTAAATTTTATTATTTTTAATATTATTTATCATGAAAATAGAAAGTATGAAAATTCTAGGATCAATTATAAATGATTTCATACTAAGATTATCTCACCTAAAGCTATGAAGGTAAATAATAATTTAGATAAGAATTTTAAGGATTTCAGGTACATGCATAAAAAAATCACAAGAAAATCAAGAAAAATTCAAATTTAAAGATTTAAGGAGAGAAAATTAAATGTTGAGATCAAAGGTTTAATAAATTAAAGAAGACCCTTAAAAAAATAACAATTAGTGTCTAAGGGCATAAGAAGAAAAATTTAGGGATAGATATATAAGTCATTCAATTGTAAGAGAGATTTGAGATACAAATCAAAAGCTAAGGAGAATGTGCTCTTGTAACATAGAATTTCATGTAACTATGGAATTAATTCTAGGTTTAGGAGTCAAGTCAAGATAACAAGGGATAAAAGTAACTTTGGAAAGACTAGTGTGATTAAGACTTCTAAGAAGTCTAAGAAAGTTACTAAGAAATTCATAAGGGAAGTTATCCCTAGAGTTGATCGTAAAGAGTCTAATGTAACTAAAACTTCTAAAAAGCCTAGAAAGGTATTAAAGAAAATTATCCTTAATAAGTACCTAGAGTACCCAAGGAGCACCAATAGGTTTTGCGTTCCTAAGAGTGTGTTCTCTACACCCTAGATGAGTTTATAGAGTGACAACTCTAATTGGAAGGGTAGTTAAGTTAACCATGGTTAAGTTGATATTTTGGGGCATTTTTAAGATATTGCTAGATTTTGAAAATGAACGATTAATGTTATTCTTTAAAAGAGTAAAATATGTCAAAATTTAACATTTTAGATTTAATTAAATTGACACAATTAAGATAAATATCAAAGAAATATCAAGTTGGGATTTTGACAATTTCTTAAATGGACAAGGACAATTAAGGATTATTTTTAAATTTAGCGATTAGTTAGTGATACTTAGATAGATAGTTTAGGTATTTTTTTTATGTTAAAATTGTCATGATAGTGTACCCATCATATGTTATGATATCATATTTAATATTCATATATGTTTATAAAAATATCATATGTCATGTCATACTTATATCATTATTCATCACAGTTGTTCTATTAAAAAATATGCATTTAATGTATGTCATAATTATTTTAATGTATTATTTTAAAAATTTTTGTAATTAAGGATAAAAACATCAATTGATATTCTAGGTTAGATGATCAAAATTTAAATGTCTAGTTAAATATGTATGATTTCTTAGTTTTAAGGAAAAACTTATTGTATATTTTACAAGAACCATAGACTTAATTTGTATGTATTTTTGAGACGCACTAGATATAAGTTAGATATTAGGAGAATAAATAAAACGTAAGGTGTTGATTTAGTACATCTTTTTTAGTTTAAGTTTCATCTTATCAATAGATTATGAGAAGTCTAATAATTGAGAAAATTAATATACAAGTTATGTGCATTTTTTCTAAGGAACATGGTTGAAAATTTATTTTAAAATATTTTAAATTAATTTAAAAAATATGGGTGATATTCATTTTTGATAGGAATTATCATTGATTAGTTAGATATAAAATAAAATATTGAAGTTTCTATTTTTAATTTTATGTCAATCTTTAAAAATATGAGTTATTTTTAGAGAAAATTATTTTTCCCTGATAGTATATGACAATAATATCTATGTAAAATTTCATAATTTTTAAAAAATCTTAGAATTATTTAGGTATTTTTAAAATTCAGTCTGAATTTAAAATCAGAACAATAAAAAATTTCGATCGATTAAGTGTCAATCGATTACAAGTCATTTTCTGTGAGCACAGAGGCTCGCAAAATCGATCAAGTGATCGATTAGCCCAGGCTTTAATCGATCAGGTGATCAATTAAAATTATTTCCGCAAATATAGAGGTTCGTAGAATCGATAAGTCGATCGATTGAAAGACTATAATCGATTGAAACCTAATTTCAATCGATTGAAAATGTCTATTTTGATTGAAATAGTATGAATTTTATCCATTAAATCTTATTTAATCGTGTTAACCATCCCTAATCCTAAAAATGTATTTATAAATATTTAAAGATAATTTTCTTGATGACTACAAAAAAAAAAAAAAGAAATGGTTAAAGAAGACTAACTTGGAGTTTAGGAGGAGGTTTAGTTTTAAAATTAAATTTTGAACTTCAAAATTTTAAATTTTGGGTTTCCTAAAGGTTTAAGAACTCCAAATTATTGTTAGTACAATGATAGAAGTCTGAGACATGTTTTGAGGGGAAGTTTTTCCTTAAAAGATATGATTTAATTTTATTTTTGAGATAAAGAAATAATGAAAGATTAGGAACTTTCATTATTATGAGTGCTCAAGGATGAGCATTGGAAATAATGGAACATTGAAAATTTTCATTGTAGATATATGAGTGCTCAAGGATGAGCATTGAAAATAATAAAAAATTAAAAATTTTCATTATAGATGTATAAATGTATGAATGCTTTATGGTGAGTATACAATATATGCTCAAGGGTAAGTATAGGCTCAAGATTGAGCATGCGATATATGCTCAAGGGTGAGCACAGGATATAGTGAAAGATATGAGACTTTTATTGTGTCTCTTTTGACAAAATTTACTCTTAAAGGAAAATTTTTGATGTGTGTCAAAGGAGGAGAGAATGTGATCTTTAAGTTAGAAACTTACATTCATGCTTCGAATATTAAATGAAGTTGGAGTTGGGCTAATATAGGTTAGTCTAACTTAAACATATTGTCAAGCATTAAAAAGGGAGAGATTGTTGGTGTAATCGTTTCCCAGATCAAGGTTAACTAGTTTGGCTAAGTTCAAGTGGATTCAAGCTTGAGTTTCGATGTTTGAATAATATGTTGTGATGTTTGAAAATATATTGGAGGACATATGTGAGAAAAGTTAAGTTAAGGAGGACCGGTACTGGATTGGTAAAGTCTTAACTGAAGGTTAGGCAAGGAAAGTCTAAGTGGATTGGGGAGGATCGCATGTTAGAAAGGAAAGTCCAAGTAGGTCAAGGTGGACTGTATGTTGGGAAGGAAAATCCTAGCTACAGTTAGGTAAAGGAAAGTCCAAGTGAGTCACGGAGGACCGCACGTTGGCAAAGAAATTCTAAATGAGTCAAGAAGGACCGCACGTCGGTAAGAAAAGTCCTAACTGTAGTTTGGCAAGCGTGTCCAAGTGGATCAGGGAGGATCGCAAGTTGGCAAAGGAAATCCCTAACTGTGGTTAGGAAAAGGGAAGTCCAAGTGGGACAAGGGGGACTGCATGTTGACAAGATTAAGTTCTATTTGCGGTTAAATAAGAGGAAAATTCAAGTGGGTTAAGGAGGACCACACTTATTGATTAGAAGTCCAACGGGAAGTTGACAAAGTCCAAGTGAGTCAAAAGATTGACCGAATACTTGATGGAGAAGTTTCAATAAGTTACGATTGACCGGAGGTTAGGGAAGGGAATCCTAGACTCGAATTAAGTGAGTTAGGGCTAGGCAATCGATTACCTAATCGATTGTGTCAAATCCAATCGATCAATGGATCTATTAGGATCTTGTTTTTGCGAAGCAGAAAGGGCTACTCAGATTGATTGGGTAATCGATCAGGGTCAAACCTAATCGATTAGGTGGGAGGAGAAGTTCGCAAAACAGAAAGGTGTTGAATTGATTGGGTAATCAATTGAGACTTGTGTCAATCGATTTGAGCATGTTTTCTTCGCGACACAGAAGCATGGTAAATCGATAAGGTGATCGATTCACCTTGAACCCACTCTATTGGGTAATAGATTGGAAAAAGTTTGCGACAAATAGAGAGCTTCTGAATCAATCAAATGATCAATTGAAGTTGCTTGATTGATTGAGTAATCGATTGGGAGAAGCTTTCAAGAAAACAGGAGATTTCATAATCAATTTGAGTGATTGATTAAGAAGGTCCATAATCGATTGACTAATCGATTAAGTAACAAAGAAAAGAGCTATTGCGAGGTTACGGTTGGATGCAATTAGATCTGACGTGACAATCGATTGGGGGTAAGGTCAATCGATCAAGAGCCCTAATCTGCAGGATATAAAGGTGATGACGAAGATTTAAACGCAACACTTCTCCGATTCTTTCCACCGTTTTTTGAAGGTTCTTGAAGCAAAGTGTTGCTGTATTTCCAAGTATCAAAAGACAATCTACAGCAACAAGAGATCAAGAGCAAAGGCTATTCATTGTTGTATCTATTTTCTTGTTCTTGTTGTATTTCTTGTTGTAGCTTTTATTCGCTTGTGTATTTGTTTGTATGAGATTTTTTAGCATCTTAGAAGGAGGATTTCAATGTACCGTGAGTGAGGAGAGTGTACTCTTGGATTATTATTCTTGAGGTGGATACCAAGTAAAATTAAGGGTGCTAGCGTTTGCTTCGAATTTTTGCTATAATAAATCATCAATAAAGTAATTGGAGCTAACCACCCTCCCCTTCTCTAGTTTTCAAGGGTGTCCTAACAAAATTGTCTTACAATCTCTAATCACAATTCAATTTTTTCTTCATTCCCTTACTCAAATTTTCTTTGTTCTCATTCCTTGAAGAAATATATTTCTTTACTTCAACTCCCTAATACTATTTAATGGATATTAATTTACCTAATTGTTATCATTTTTTATCGATATGAAAAGTATAAAAGGAGGTATAATTTTTTTTCCTATATTTAATACATTTAAACTAGAATTTAGTATATTTTTTTATCTAATTGAGTATTGGGAGACATACCAATCAATTGACTTAAATTGAATCGATGAGGTCAATTGATTCAGCCTAAGTCATTTGATTGGTCAAGCGGAAAATGTTAATTTGATAAAAAAATATATTATATTTTAGTTTAAATGTGTTGAATTTAAGAGGAATTATACTTTATTTTGAGCTTTTTGTATCTATGAAAAATAGGTTATGTTCCCTCGCGACAAAACTCAACTTATCGATTGTTGATTGATTCCCAATTGATCTAAGTTGCCTAATCGATTGCCCCAATCAAGTGGGGTTGTCCAATCGATTGAGCATCTCCGATCGATTGAGAATCGATCAGCAATCAATTGGTTGGGTTTGTCGCAAGAGAACGAAGCTCTCATAGGTATAAAAAGTTCAAAAGGATCTATACCCAATCAATTAGGCTAGTATACCCATTCGATTCAGCCTAAGTCAATCGATTGATATGACTTCTAATCGATTGGTCAGACAATAAAAGTTATGCTCAATTCAATAGAAAATATATTAGATTGTTTTTAAATGATGTTGAATTTAAGAGAAATTATATTTCCTTTTAGATTGGTGTGCCTATAAAAAAATGAGGATAATTAGGGAGTCAAAGCAAACATATATATTTGGTCAGGGAGTAGGAATAATTTTTTTTTAAATAAGGGGACTGAGAGTAAAGTTTAGGATTTATGGTTTTGGGTTGAGAGTAAAATTTAGAATTTAAGGTTTAGGATAAAATTTGAGTTGGGGATTTTAAGACAATTTAGAGTATGGATATTAACTTGTTTTCACTTGAATCAGAATCCTATTTTTGAGATCCAATATATAATTAGTCATATAATAAATAGGAAGTACAAAGGTCCAGGATTTAGAATGATACCGTTATCAATCCTTTAGCATAGATCGAATAGCTGTTTATTGCATTACAAAGAGTGAGCTATGGCTCTTGACATAAAAGTCACTAAAAATGGATACTTTTAATCATTTAAATTTCAAAAAAGTTGATACGGTAGTTAAGCTGGATCATCGAAAGTGAAAGTCAAAGTTTAAGAGGTCGGTTGGCGTGATAGTTGAAGTCAAAAATCGATCAATATTCTGAGTCAAAGTATACCCTTATTTAGATTGAGAGTTTGTCCGATCGGATCCTTTGGTCGGTCGGGCTTTGAACCCCGAACCCCTAAGCATTGATGAAGTCTGAAGTCGAGTATGAACGAGTTTGACCAAGTGTTCCCGTTGATTAGACATATGACTTGATTGAATATGTTGGACACTTGGCCCACTTGAACTCGTAAGCATGGATGAAGCTCGAAGCCAAGCATTAACGTGCTTGACCAAGTGGTTCAGTCGATCGGACATATGGCCCAATCGGACATATTGGACACTTGGCCCACCTGAACTCCTAAGCATTGAAGCGTGAAGTCAAAGTATTAACAAGCTCACCCAAGTGTTCCAGCCGATCAGACATATGACTCAATCGGACATATTAGACGGTTGGTCCACCTGAACAAAGGCTGAGTTGTTGTCTACATTCATCGAAGTCGATCGGATGGTTCTTGTGAGTGATAGTCGATTAGACTATATTAAGAACTCAGTCGGCTTGTTGGATGAGCCTATGGTGATTGCTACTGTTCTTTTCACTATTTATTTACGAAAATCGATCACTGATTTGAGCGTCGGAGGATTAATGCCGACACCCCTTTCCTGGTCAGATCGCTAACGCTCTTTTTACACGCGGGAGTGTTTGAGAATTACTTAGATATAGTGGTCTTCATTTGGTCCGTATCTACTTTTTTTCAATCAGTCATTTTTTCGTTTTCGAACTCGATACGTTGATATATCCTTAATGTTAAATTATCTTTTGATCATATATAATTAATATTATTCATTATTTGGTTACAAATTCAAGGTTCTTATTTATGGTAGATCCGTTACCTTAACGGTTCTCCTAGAGCCGGATCTATGGATATGGAGGGAGGTTCATATAAATACACAGGCGTTAAGCATATGGTAGGATTGATTATATCAACCATCAACTTGGAAGATCGATCCTTAGTTATTACGTCAGAGTTATCATGTGTCCATCGTCTTGTGCTACGCCCTTAGGCACAAGGTTCCTATTTAAGTTTTTAGTGAAAATAATCCACAAGTTTAGGGGATTGCAATATTCACACCAAGAGGATGGTGAATGCACTATAACTACAGTTTGGCAACCGATGTTCGTTAACGTGATCCTAAATATATGTTAAAGTTTAAATTTCAAATTTAAAACGCAAGTCAAAATGATGAACTATAGTTTTTTCAACTAAAAAAAGTGATTCAGTTAACAAGTCTCCATTGTTTCAGCTAGACCGAATTATAATCAATTCTAGATTTAGTCACTCAATCGTTTTCGATCTAATTATTCTTAAGTATCAAAATCAATATCAATTACAATATATAAACTCTATTAGTTATTAATATGTGAAGCGCCTGCTTGATCCTTCCTTCCATTCCTCGGTGAAGGACGTATTTGGGCTTTACTATTTATGTGGGCTTAAACAGTAGCAAAGGTATTATGCCGCACTATAGTTGTTAATCAATAGGTAGAAATTTTAGTAGTCCATAATTTTCATTTTTATTATTATATTATAAGGAGACATTCGACCGAAAAGAGTTTATAGTAGAATGACTTACGATGCTAACTAATTTCTTTCATATATTTTGTGTATAATTCTTCAACCCCTGTTTTTCAAGTCAAATAATCATTTCCTTGTATAAATATCAAAAACTTCCCTATTAATAGGAAGGAAGCATGATTTGAGTGAGTGAATTAGAATTTCTATTTTATGATCGACCAGTATAAACATCAAAAACTTCGTATTGACCTTGTTTCACTTCAACAAATAAAAGTTTGAGTCAATAAAAACTTATCTGATGGAGAGAGAGTTGAAATGACGATAAGGCCCAATAAGACAGGCCTAGTAAGACGGATTATTTATCTAGATCCCCAAAATAGTTAAATTTACACTTGTGAAAATTGTGGAAATTATTGAGTGATTGGGGTTGAAAAAAGGACCCAAAATTTTGTGAACATCCCGGAGTGGAATTTATTGAGAATTCTCAGGTACAAAGATATGAAATGGGAGACATAAAACTCGCATAAAAATTGATATTCCTTCTGCGTTTGTGTCAGTTAGTCGATGTTCAAAGGTGACTTATTTAAGACCAATGAGAGAAATAAGATTATGTAGCTAATCTCAAATGATATATAGCCGAAGATATTGCAAGGCTTGAAATGTCATTTATAATGAAACATTTCAACAAAAGATTGAACTCACAATTATTTATAGAGAGGCAAATTAAAAAATCAAACAGACAACCACATGAAAAGATATTTTACGTCAGTTTCATAATCGATCTTTGTTTTCTGTAAATCTATCTGCGCCTTTACCTTGAACAAAAGTAATTAGGATTATTTTTAAAATTATTACTATTATTATTTTGGCAGCTATGCCTCAAAGCTTTTTGCCTGTCTAACTTATGGAGCTCAGATTGTCAGAGACAAGATAGAAAGTGAAGAAAGCGTGATCTGCAAGAAAATAAAGAAAATAATGAAAAACAAAAGGTAAATAGAGAATCAAGCCATCAACTCTCAAACTCTTTCAAGTTATACATATATTACACAATTAAATCCATACATAACAGTGTTGAAAGAGGTTTAACTTTGTCATTTCTATCTCAATAATAATATCTTATATCCAATATAGTCTGAAAACAAATTCTTTAGGGGTAGAGGAATTATTTTTTTATACATACTTTTGGAGTAATGAAAGTATAAAAAAAAGATTTTCCTAGAAAAGTGTAAGAAATAAATTATAGTGTGCCTTTTAATTTGAAATCTTATAGGACATATGACCAAGTCCCGAGCCTTGACTTTGTATATGCAACTAAGCATATAACAAGATTGGCTAATTGTTCGAGGAAACGTGATTTGATTCTTTTCATGTACATGAATGTTGGCTATATAGTTTTTGTGATCTTTTAGAATGTTGGCATTTGTGGATCCCTCATGTCTATTTCCAATGTCATATCATTTTTTAAGCATTTTCTATTATCATATATAAAGCACAGATTAAATCTTAACAAAAAAAAAACTCTACTTAATAGACTTAGTCTTTGAGGTCCTCTTGTTGATGTTGAGATGCGACTTGATTCAACTTAAAGTCACATCAAAGATTAACTTAATTCAAGTCATTAAAGTAGGAAAATCATCATTAATGTAATGTATAGTGCCATATAGTCTATATAATCCTCTACCCTAAATAATTAAATTGGCTTTCACTTTGTCAACCACAAGGTTGAGTGTGCCACGTATATATAAATCCTTGATTAGTTAATGACTTGAGAGAGCTTTGATTTTCCACGTAGGGTAGGGTGGCCATGCAAAGCAATTAGCCTTTGTTTTTCAAGAAACCCTAGACAGACATGCTCCTGTTTAGCTATATCTATAGACATTGATTTGTGGATTAATTAATTTGACGTGCATTGTAAAGGAGAAAAAGAAGATATCTTACTAGTGTTTTAGAGTACAAAATGGTACACACTTTGAAGTGTCCCAAGAGATCAATCCATTTGCATGGCAAAAAAAGGAGGGACAATTGAGAGATTAAATATGAACTCCAAGTATTGTCCCTTCAAGTTCCTAGAATTCTTTAAGGATAGTTAGGCCATTAACGCCTTACAAAGTGGGCAACAATATAATCCTTTCTCGTTCGGTAGATTGATAAATGTATCGCCATATTGCAACACCTAAGAACTTGTATTTCTCGTTAAAGTGAGTGATCGAATTGAAAAGGGAAAAAGAAAATGCAAGGATAAGATGGATTTGATGGCCCGGCCATGATGGAATTATCTTCCATGAGTTCTTTTGACTCATGAACTCATGAAAGCTGAAAAAGAGAGGGTGAAAGATCAAAAGAACAACACACCCTTTCCTTATTGTTAATTTCATTGTGCATGATTAGGTCAAATTTAACAAGAACTTAATTAATAAGAGAATGTTTTTGTGTTCATTCCAGATTTTAAAAAAAATAATAAAAGTTATATTATAGCTCATGAACAAATTATTCATGAGATCAGGAGTAGTTTACTTACTATTTAGAAATAAATTATACACAAATAAACTATATGCAGTACTTGTAATGTATGATTATAACATTATTTAATTTGTCATTGATATTTGAGAAATTCTAAATTTTAGATGTAAATACAGTTATAAAATTACAAACAAGAAAATAAGTTTTGTTTGTTAAGCAGTTTTAGCCTTTTTAACCATAAACACAATCTTAGTAGCTCCAATTGAATTGATAAAGCCTTAAGTTTGATTCAAAATTGCTATTTAAGAGTTATGTGCCTCAAGAAAATATTAACAGTTACCCAGATCTAGATTTAATATATAGGAAAAAACAAGCGTAAAATAGTATATTTGTCACTTTTACTATATAAAAAATTTATCTTCTATTTAATGTGTATAAAAATACTAGTAAACTATTGAGTTTTGACTCATCGACTATTACAGTATAGACGGTAAAATTAGCACAATCCATCAAATAATTCCATAAAAGGAATTTCTTTCCTGCATTGAATCACAACTCAACCTTGTCTTTTTTAAATATTAAAAAATAATTCAAACGTTAAAAGTTCAAACAAAGTAGTTGAAAAATTTATTTAGAAAGTAGTTTTTGAAAACATTACTCTCATCCACTTTTTTTTTTTGGTAAATTAAACCAACGACAGCAAGATTTTTACTATTCAGTGAGCCAAACAGTTAAACGATTAAGAATTAGCAGCACACAAAACAAAAGAAAACAAAATAAGAAAGAAAATACACAGAAACTTGTCAACCTACCTGTTCACTTTCCACAATTTTTGTTTTTCCGGATTTTTTTTTTTTTTTTTTTTTTTTGCCAATTTTAGTCATTTTTATTGGACGAGGCCGCGAGAAAAGCGGGATTGTTACCGGGATGAGTCGTCTCGTACACCGGAAGCTCGTCTCTGTAACCGCCTCCGCCAGCGCCAGCGCCTACGCCTCCTCTAACGGTAAGATTCTCCAACTCGAACAGATCGGAGCTCGAATCACTCATCTCGTCTTCCTCTTCTTCTTCGACCTCCAAGCTTCTCAGCATCTGCTCCACTTTCCTCCTCGCGTCCTCTCTCGCCTGCTTCCCATCCGCCACCGAGATTGGCCGCCTCCGATCGTCTAACCTCGCAGCCGCCGCAGGATCACGAGCGCACGCGATCTTCTGGCTGCAGGGAAGGATTTCCTCGCCCATGACCACGCTCACCGGGTGGAACCTCACCGATCTCTTGAAGCCCTCGTCGTCCGAGGCCGGACCCTGCCTCGACGATGGCGTCTTCACTAGGCACGGACGGGAATGCGTTGACGCCGCCGAGCAGGGCGAGTCGTCGACGGTGAGCGGGGAGGGCTTCGGCTTCCTCTGTTTCCCCGCGGCGTTGGCGAAGAGGGAATTGAGGAGGCTGGCGAGGCGGGAGCCAGGCGACGCCGGCGTCTTAGATCGCCCCAGGTCGCGGAGCTTGTTTCGGATCGAGCTCGACCTGGTCCTCTCCCGATGGTGCTTCGCTGGAGGCGAAGGAGCGCGCTGCGTCGGCCGGGGAGGAGGAGGAGGAGGAGGGGGACGCGCGGATTCGGCAGCGGCGGAGCGAGAAGGCGGTGGGAGGGTGCGAATCGGCCGGATCCGTGCTCGGCGGCTGGCGGCCGACTCGGGCTCGGAGGAAGAGGAGAACCCGCCGTAGCTGGAGTTATCAGAGGAACTGGAGGTGGAGATGGGCTGGAGGACGCGGGGTCTGATCAGAGTCGTCCTCTCTTTCGAGGGCGGAATCGGGCGGTGCTGGGCGACGGCAGGGAAGGGGTAGGGCTTTCCGCCGCCGTCGGACTCGTCTATCGAGCGGTAGATGACGTCGAGCAAGGTGGAGGAGAAGGACGGGTACTGCGGCCGCTCCTTCCCACAATATCGCTCCATTAATCCAATAGCGATTTTTCAATTTCAAGGAAAAAAAACAGAAGCCTTTTCAACCGTTCGATCGAACACTTATTTTATTTATTTGAAATTCCTTTGCAGGAGAACAGAGGAAAAGCGGAAGAGGAGCAGCAGCAGCAGGGCGAGAAGAAGGCGAGAAGAAGGAGGCGACGCTCTCCGCCTTATTATGGCGATGGGGAGTAACTCGCGCGCGTGCGATTGCTGACATGGCTTTCTTTTCTCCTTTATTAATTCTCCTATTTCAGTGCGGGGCCCAAGTTGCTGTTGTCCGTCCGATCGGATCCGATCCTCCGCATTCAAGCTCTCGGTAAGAGTCCTTCCTGGTGCTGCTTTTTGGTCCAATGAAAATTAAGGTGACTGTTGGGTTGGTTAAAACTACAAAATAAAGATGCCCGTTGCAGTCGTTTGTTATGTTATGTCATGTATGTATGAGGGTGCGGATCGCATCGCGTGACAAGAAGAGTCCAAAATTTGACACTAAGCACAATAATTAAGCATTTAATTTTAGAAGAGCTATAGATGGGAGGCACTCGTGACACAAAAGGGAGCAAATATTCCTTGCCTTTAGTGTCCTTACAGTTGCCATTTTGGTACGAATGACATTAAATTAGCAGGAGAAAATAGGACAGCTCGATCGGTAAGATTGCTTTCTACTTGGGTCACGGTACGTAGAGTGTGGCCTTAGAGCTAGCTAGCTAGCATGGCTCTGAGAGGGACTAAAGCATACATGGCACTGAGAGTGCTTTGGAAGTA